>NC_138101.1:63125997-63413497 GCF_964146895.1 Miniopterus schreibersii | reverse complement strand
GAGCCAGCAAGCAACTTTGCTGAACTAGGGCCAGGAGCCTGAGGTAAAGAGTAGTGATAAATGGAACAGACTGACAGATCTCAGAGGGGAGGGGGGAGGGGAGGATGGGAAGAGATGACCAAAGAATATATGAATATGTGCATAGCCCATGGCCACAGACAATAGTGTGGTGAAGGCCTAGGAGGGGCAGGGGCTGGGTGGAGGGGGGCAATGGGAGGGGGGAAATAAGGGACATCTGTAATAGAGTCAACAATAAAAAATAAAAAAGAGTAGTAAGAACAGAGGAGTGAGAGTGGAGGGAGGAACTGGTAACAGCTGGGAGTAACTGTTAGGGCAGGAAGCAGGCAAACAGCAAGAGACTTACTAACAGGGGAAGCAGTCATGCCGATACCATCGATACCATCACAGCTTCATGATTCTTCCTGCTGCCCTGTGCCTTAGAAACTGCATGGAAGGACGCTGGGGTGAATCATGCGAAAAATGCTGTCATTACCGTCCAGCCAGACTGGACCTTCTTAGAGACAGTGGAAATGTGAGGCAAGCATGTGTTCCACTCAAGGAGGCATGGATACTTCATCTCCCTGCTGCCCGGTGGGGCTTGCCACTAAAAAAACAAACAAAAGTTTTAGTGGACAAGTTGGGTATATAGCATTGTGCAAGGCATTTTGGAAGAAACAAAAACAGTAGAGCTGCTTCATCCATCAAAGGGGTGAGGAATATTCCAAGACCCCCAGTGGGTGCCTGAAACCGTGGATGGCACTGAATTCTACATATACTGTTTTTCCTGTACGTACGCACCTATGATAAAGTTTAACTTAGAAAATAGGCACAGTAAGAGATTAACAGCAACAACTAATAATAAAATTCTAACAGCATACTGTATGAGAGTTATGTGAATGTGGTCTCCCTCAAAATATGCTGTTGTAGGCACTCACTATCTTCTTGTGATGATGTGAGATGATACAATGTCTGTGTGATGAGATGAAGTGAGCTACTCAGAATGGTGCATAATTTAAAACTTATGAATTGTTTATTGCTGGAATTTTCAACTTAATATTTTCGCACTGCAAGACTCTGTATAAGCAAGACATCAACCGTGCCTTAGGAGCTAAAAATTTACTAGAAAGCTTTTCATGCATATAGACTCCAAGGCAGTATCTGTTGTATTCTATGAATAGTACTAGAGATGTTCACAAAATAGTTAAGGCTCCTTTTGTCTGCGCTTGAGAGGCCTTCTTGGAGGACAAGATATTCAGTTAGTAGCCCAGGCCTCCCCTGCATGGGAGACAGCGTATTATTTGGATAATATTTTAAATTCCTCAAAATACAGAAAAATCATGTGGCTGCAGCTTGATTGCTTCCGTCTGCCCTCCAGATCCTCCTCTATCTTTTTCTACCCTGGTCTCCTGCCTGGGAGACTGGCCTGTGTGGACTGCAGCAAGTGTCAATTTGGGTTCGGTCAACCTGAGGCACCTACAGGCAGCAGAAGGCTGGGGGAGAATGAAGCCAGAGTCCTTCTTGCTCTAACCCCCTCCCTGCCGGGCTGCCCAGATTGCCTGCGTCTGTCTTCCCAAAGCCAGCTGCTGTCACAGGACCCTCTCTCTATACTTCTCTCACCAGGTGCAAGGTCCCTTCTCTCCCCTTGCCCCTTTTAGCCCAGGACGGCAAAGACTCCCAGATGATACCAGCCCTGAGGAGCTGCCTCTCCCCTGGAGCCTTCAGTAAGCCCTGCCTACACCTTTATAAACTGTCCTTTTATTAAACCCTGCTCAGTTACCCAGTTTGGGTGTGCCATCTTTTTCCCGGTGAGACCCTGGCACACAGAGTTCCCTTCTGGCATCATATTTATATTGCTACGCTGAGGACTCTTCTCAAGCCTTGAATATGAGTCTCTGCTTATGGAAAATGAAATAGTAGAGATTTAAGACCTCAATCTGACTGTATAAGGACTCATAGGGAGGAGATGAGCCTAGGCAATCGGAAGAGGCAGGCACAAGGTCTTGCCTTCAGCCAACGTCATCATTAATGTAGTGAACACATATTCAGAATTGGAAGGACAGATGTAAGATACACAGCCCCTAACTTTGTACTAATGGGCCAAGCTAAAGGCAAATGACTCCTTAGCCAGCCAGTGTATAGAGAAATTGGGAGCCTTTTCAGTCATGTTTAAGAAGCATGTCCCATGTCCCCAGCCACTGCCACCACCACATACTCACTGTCTCAAAGAAGCCCACCATAGACCAAGCAAAATCTTAGGCCTTCAGTAATAAAAATGCAGTAAGGTAGCTTCCACATTTGTTGGAATCTGCTACTTGTTTTAGAAGAATGTTGCAAAAGCAGCCTCAACATCACTGGTAATTCTATTTCTTAGTTTAGGTAGAAGCATGTGTTTATTATATTCCTCCTCTTTTTCCCGCTGCATCTGGCCTCAGCTCCCTAATACAGCTGTAAGTGCTTTGTAAAGGGAATGCATTTTAATATGCATATTTTAAGATCTTCCAATGACCTACTCACAGACACCATCAGTGTCTGAACCATAGGTTTATGGATGAAAGACACTTTTGGAGACTTCCCTTCTGAGATAAGGCTCTTTAAATTTCAGGGTTTGGAATACCCTACTCACACTTCCATACTTCCTTTCACAGCACCAAGCAAATGCCAGAGTGGTTACACAACAGAGCCTGAGCCTGGCTGGCAGGCACAATCAGTACTGCAGACTTCAGACCTCTTGACACAGCTTTCTGCACACAGTGGGCGCTCGATAAATATTGCTGACTGATTGATTCCGGCTCCAGTGGTCCAGAGAGCTCACACAGAAACAACCACTTTAAAAATGAAATTGTGTTTGAGTTGCAGGTTAATAGGAACTGCACAAGCAGATTCTGACTCGGGAAAACTTGTTCTGGAATAAATTGAACGCAGTTTTCATATTTTGATTTTTAATTTTCAAATGATCTGTTATGGGCTGAATTGTGCCCCCCAAAAATTCATATGTTGAAGTTTTAACCCCCAATACCTCAGAAGGTGACTATTTGGAGACAGAATATTTAAAGAAGTAATTAAGTTAATATGATGCCATTAGGGTGGGCCTTAATCTAATATAACTGGTGTCCTTTTAAGATTAGGACACAAACGTGTATGGAGGAAAGACCATGTGAAGAAACAGGGAAGATGGCCATCTGCAAGCAAAGGAATAGAAACCAACCCTGCTGGCACCTTGGTCTCAGACTTTTAGCCTCCAGCAGAGTGAGAAAATAAATTTTAGTTGTTTAAGTCACTCAGTCTGTGGTATTTGTTACAGCAGCTCTAGCAAACTCACACATACTCCCACAGTAACAGGGTTTCTAACATTTGGGGGAGGGAAATTTATAGAACTCTCTAAAAGCCTGATGAAAGTCTCTGGAATTTCTTTCCCTAAAATATGCTCATGGACGCAAAACCAAACTTTTGCATGTAATGTCAGGGGATTCATGAACTCCTTTGATCCCAGACCCATAGTTAAGATATCGTGTGTTTAGTATCAAATACTCACAAGGGAAATATACAAAGAACTTGTGGGACTAGCACTGAGAGGTCTATGAGTGGTTCACTCAATCTCCAGTGATTGGTAAGAGAAGTATTGTCATTGCCTTTGCAACCTAATAATAAATAATACATTAATTGAATGACTAATTACAAAATTTCACCAGAAAGCAAGAGATACCATTCATAATTATAGTAAAATAATTTTGAAAAAATAAGTGAAAGAATAACTATCTTAATGAAAGTTCTTAATGAAAGGACTTAATGAGCAAGTTGAATTTGTTTAAATGTTTATCCAACATAATATTCAAGAAAACAATAATTCTGATCAAGATTTTAAAAGAAAAGTGAAAAAAGATTTCTGCAAAAAGAAAATGAACTAGAATAAAATGTATTCCTTTTTAACTGAAATATATGATTTGTGTCAATAAAGTTGTTTCAGCTGAATCAAAGGGAAGATACCTGTCTATCCAAATATGTTGCAGTGTAAGACCTCAATGGCTGGATGTGTTGATGCAGGGCTAGATAATCAGTTGTTGGGGTGGGAGAAGAGTCTGGAGGTGGGTGGCAAGTTGAAATATATGTTTGCTAACACCTACACTTCACTAGTTAGGGAAATAATATATGCAAAATAAAATGTCACCGCAGAGTGTACTGTTTCAGGAGTGAAGAACAAACTGATAGAGAAATTGAAAGAGAAGAGTTGCCTTTTGTAGTGAATTTCTAAGCCTGAGTTGCCTGAGCTCCCTGTTATCCAGCTGACCACACGGGGGAAGGGGCACCGTAGTCAATTTAAGGTCATGCCCCAGGGAGCATGAGAAGGTGGGCAGCCAACAGAAAACAAACCGCAGCCCAGCGCAAGGCAGCCAGAAAGCAACTAAAAACCTGCGTCCACTCTAGAGGAAGGAGAAGGAACTGTCCCTGCACGACGGCCGGTCAGCAGCATGGGCTTTCCTTTCTGCATGACTCTTTGTGACTGGAGACGTCTAACACCAAGGGACAGGTTGTTCTTGACTTTTTCCACTTCCTGTGAAATATTTATTGCTGGTTTTTAGTTTTAAGCTTCACCTTAAAAGATAGCTGATTCCAGAATATTTTTAACATATATAGTATAAACCATTAAGAAATAGAAGATATCTTCCTTAAGGAAAATTTAAAAATTTCCCCATAAAAACCTAAGTTCCTGCCCTAGCCAGTTGTGCTCAGTGGTTAGAGCATAGGCCTGCAGACTGAAGGGTCCCGAGTTCGATTCCAGCCACGGGCACGTACCTCGGTTACAGGCTCCATCCTCAGCCCTGTTTGGGAGGCAACCAATCGATGTGTCTCTCTCACATGGATGTTTCTCTCTCTCTTTCTCTCCCTTCCACTCTCTCTGAAAAGCAACGGGAAAAATATCCTTGGGTGCGGATTAAAAATAAAAATAAAAATCTAAGTTTCTATAATAGTTTGAATATTTTAGACAAAAATGTTATGTTCTTACCACTAGACAAATTCCCACATTAAAAAAAGAAGTTATTTTTATTTTAAAATAGCAAATTTAGAGATAAATACTACCTATCAGTGCCTACTCTATGACACAGAGATGGTTTATCTCTTTATTTTTTAGAAAAGGAAAGAGATGTGTTAGTGGGCCAATTTAATCACCTATTAATGTGAGCCAACATTTATTGAGCCAAGTAATGTGCTAAACACTTTACGTGTATTATCACATTTATTCTGCATACAATCCTATGAAGCAGACACTATCAGAAACTCCATTTTATTGATCAGAGAACTGGAACCCAAAGCAGTTAAGTAATTTTCCCAGGATTACACACCAAATTAAGTAGTAAACCTATAATTCTCCCTCAGAACATCTGATTCCAAAACATGTTCCCATTATGATCATCTGTTTAATTCTCCCCATTCCTGAGTTTGTTTGGATTTGGTTTTGGTTTTGGTTTTGTTTTCATCAAGTGAGGATCCAACACCCATGCAGTTTTTATAACCCTAGAGAGGAGCTCTGTTGTGGAGATAGTAGCTGTAAATAAGCAGTGTGCAGTCAAAGGATATACAGCTGACCCTTGAACAACAGAAGTTTGAACTGCGCAAGTCCACTTTTTTTAAATAAATACTATAAATGTATTTTCTCTTCCTTATGGTTTTTTAAATAACCTTTTCTCTAATTTGCTTTATTGTAATAATAGTAGGCTATTAATAGTTAAGTTTTGGGGGAGTCAAAAGTTATATGCAGACTTGTGGGAAGTTGGCACCCTTAACCCCTGCATTCTTCAAGGAGCAGCTGTATATAGAAGAAAGGGAATGACTTTATAGTATGAGATTCCCATTACTTTGGATCATGTATTTCATTTTTTCAGCCTTTCTCAAGTACTACCCATTGAGCTGCATTGAGATTCTCAAAACATGACCCTCAGGCAGCCACCTCCATCCTGAACAATCCACAAATTGCTCTGCCCACTTTTCCTTATGGCATTTGGTGATGCCATTACAAAGTTAAAGAAAGGCACTTATAACCACTCTATGCTAACAAGGAGGTTTCAGTGCCGCTTCACTGCCCACCCATAAATCTGCATAACAGCATTCAGTGACAGTGAGTTTTCTTCCACTATTGCTGGCCCACAACAGCTCGTTTTAATCATGTTCATGATTCTTTTTTTAAAAAATATGTTTTTATTGATTTTTAGAGAGAGAGGAAGGGAGAGAGAGATAAAAACGTCGATGAGAGAGAAACATCAACATCTATCGGCTGCCTCCTGCACACCCCCGGCCAGGGATCAATCCTGCAACACAGGCATATGCCCTGCCAGGGAAGCAAACCAGCGACCTTCTGGTACTTGGGTCGACACTCAACCACTGAGCTACACCGGCTGGGCATGATCATGTTTCTTGACGACATCCCCTTAAGGTACATATTTTGATCTTATTTGATTTATCCATTGGAGCCTTTACATATGTTTCTCTCTTGGAGTTCTGCTATTCCTAATGGTCTTGAAGGCCAATCGAAATCTGCCCCAACACTACAATTACTTATGGATCATTATGGTCTTAGTACATAACTGTATGTTTAACTCTTTTTCTCCTGTTCTCCAGGACCCATCCATATTCATATTTCTCTCATTGTATCCTAAAGCAAAGTTCCATATTATATTCTAATATTATGAGACTAATTAACAAGTGTTTTTAACACAGATTTTCCAGTAAAATTAGTCCATAGAGACAAACATGCAAAAAGCTAGTAAACTCTTGTACAAATTAAAATTAAAATATCTAAAATACTTAGATTGTGCCCTAGAGAAACCCAAAAATATCCTTCAGAGAAAACAGCTAAAGTATTTCCATACAAAAAATTAATATTGTTATTCTCTCTAGAAAATAACATTTTTTTCAATGTGTTGAAAGATGGCATATGCTAGTTTTTCTAAAAGAAAGCCGTCAGTCTTTTCTGTTAATTTTAAAGGTATATTTTAAGAAAAGAAAACTTTGATAACTTAGGTTAGTCTTGGAGGTAGAGGTAAGCAGGAATGTGACAGACAAAAGAGGAACAGAAAGAATAATGGGCCCAGCTAAGCAGTCATATAAAATTTTTTATGCAATGGTATAAAACACAATTACAAAATGACAGGCACTCTAAATCATCCTGCCCGAGTGTTTTGGGTTGCACTCCTAATATTTAGGTTCATGTTCTGTCACTGGTATGCCTTATGCAAGCAGTGGGTAAAGCTCACTCTCCATAAATTATAGGGTACTCCAGGCATGTATGTGGTGGCAACTAGCAAGAAGGAAAAGTAAATACATTTACCAAGTCTACAAATCTGAGCCAAAGAGCAGCAAGAGACATATATTGAGCCTCACCGAACATGAAGACATACTCCTCAACACCTGCCAACCTTTCAGTCGCGTACTTTGTCAAATATAGTATTTTAATCTAACACTTTCTCAGGCCAAAATATTTGGATTTATATATTTTATCTCTTTTTCTCACACCCCACATTCCCCAGTAAATCTGTAATCTCTACTTTTAAATTATATGCTGAATCCACTTCTCTTCATCTGCACTACTTATCTCCCACCCCATTCCAATCCACTTCTATCCCTCACCTAGATCATTACAATAGCCTCCTTCCTAAATACTCTCTCTGATTTCACTCTTACATCCAAAAATCTGTTCTCAACTGAGCATCTAGAACAATCCTTTAAAACATAATAAAGATATGTCACTTTCTGCTCAAAACTTTCAATGGCTTCCCATCTCATTCATAGTAAAAGCCACGAGACTTACCATGGCCTACAGTGTCCTTCATAATTTGTCCACCTTCTACTCCATTGCACTGAACACATAAACAAGGAAACCACTTTCACAATTTCAAATATGAGATGCATTTTTTAATTACCTGAATAATTGTGTCATATGTAGATTTCTCTCCAACTCAAAAACCAGAAACTAACAGAAAAAATTCCTTACTATCTTTACTTTTATTCTGGAACAAGGAAAACAAAAAGTTTACCTAAATTATTAAACAAGGTAGAAATGTTAAATTTTAACTAATTCTGCCCAGCTGGGCGTGGCTCAGCAGTTGAGCATCTACCTAGGATCCAGGGGATCGAGGTTTGATTCCCCGTCTGAGGGCGCGCAGGAGGCAGCTGATCAATGACTCATCATTGATGTTTCTCTCTCCCCCTCTCCCTTCCTCTCTGAAATCAATAAAGATGTATTTTTTAAAAAGTTAATTTTAACTAATTCTGTATGTAATATCTATATTCTCTGTGGTAAGTTTTAAAAATCTGCACACATTATTTTATTTGAAATAATATGCTTCAGAAAGTATGAAAGCTCAGCATCAATTTTCAACAAAATTCAAAACTAAATCATGTACCACATGATTAATAAATGCTTTGAGAAATAAAAGGTGATTACATAGAGATAACAAGTGTCTGTCAAGAACAAATAATGCCAAATTAATCTAATTTCTTCCATTGGTAAGTTTCCTTCTGAAGTGGGAAACAAAGGGATCTTATTGATTCCATGCTGTTTGGATTTTTAACAAGACATTTGACAAAATATTTTATATTATTTTTATGACTAAAACAGGAAAATGTGACCTAAGTGAACTGCTTACATAAGTGAATGTGCAATATTTGAAAAATAGCATCCAAAGCTGGGATGCTGTACATGATGGTACACTGGGGTCTGTGAACATATACCCAGACTTGTGCACTACACAACCTGTGCAACTAAACACAGAGGCACCAGATTGTTAGTTTCTTCAACTGTAAACTTAAAGGGATTTTTACCCCTATGATCAAAGTTTGGCATCAACCTAAAGGGTGTCTCTAATGAAATATGGTCATTTTTAACCCTTGGCTCTTTCTTAGTTAACTTTATAAATTCAATTACTTGGATGAAAACATACAAAAAATCTTAATGAATTTTCAGAAAGACAACACTGGGGTAATAGCTAATAAATCAAAAATGAAACTCAGGATCCAAAACTCTCTGAATAGGCTGAGTCATTGATGTGTAGCAATCAAGGTGAACTTTAACTGTAAGTGTGATATTTTGTGTTCTGTGCTAGTGTGTTGAGGAGAAAACCTAACATGGTAGCAGTCCTCATGAAAAACACCTGAGTGTTTTAGTTGACTTCAAGTTCAATATGAGACAAAAGTATAAAGGGCTTTGCAGGGCCTGGCATGGCTCAGCGACTGAGTATCAACCTAGGATCCAGGAGATTGAGGTTTGATTCCTGGTCAGGTCACATGCTGAGGTTGCTGGTTCGATCCCCTGTTGGGGGGAGGGTGTGCAGGAGGCAGCTGATCAATGACTCTCATCATTGATGTTTCAGCTCTCTCTCTCCCTCTCCCTTCCTCTCTCTGAAATCAACAAAAATATATATTCTTAAAAAGTAGAAAATAAAAAATAAAAATAAATAAAGGGCCTTGCAGGAGAGCAAATGCAGTTTTAGATGGTATTAATAGAAGTATGCTGTGCAGGACTGAGTTGTAAGAGTACATTGTTTGCTTCATTGGTCAGACTCTTCATGAAGCATTGTGTCTACTTCTGGGCATCAAATAACAAGATACACTAATTGTAAATAAAAGCACTTAATTGGGGTAAATCTAAATTGTAGTCAACGGTAGCTTCAATTTGTTTTTTGAACAATCCATACAATTATTTCCTTAATTTTTATTTTTAAATCAGCTAATCACCATTTAACTTAAGTGTATTTTAAATGGAAACTTTTTATAACTGTCATGAATGGAAATCCAGCACCACTTCCCAAAACTCAAAGGCAACCATGAAAAACGGAATAAAAATTAAAACTGTTATAAAATTTTAACTGCTTGTTGCTGCTTGCCAAACCTCAGGATTTGAAACCCCTCTCTCTTCATAAAAAGTTACTTCTTTATGAAGTGTTAGTTGTTAAATGTGTATTGCGGTCAAACTGTGATTATTAATCAGGGAAATTATAAAAGTTAATGTATCTGTGATTCATTGTTATTTAAGGCCATGTACCTCAGATGACTGTCTAAAATTATCTCCTTTACAAATGGTACGTGCCTTCCATTTGGAAAAAATGAATTGAAACTGCCTGGTCTATTGGACTATTGCAGTCTGGAGATTGTAATCTGGAGACAACTAGGAATATTAGAGAGCTCTTCACTCAGAAAGATGCCCCCTGAATAATCAGAAAATTATCGGGATATAATGTGGGTTTGGTACCAGTGCTGTCCCCTTTGGTGATTCCTCTGCTTCTGGCAAGCCCTGTCATTGAGGTGTGTCTCACAGAACAAAAGAACATACGCCTGTGAGAGACAGTGGGGGGGGGGGGGGGGAGAAACAGAGAGGGAGGATCCTGGATTTCTACTCTTCGGTAGGCCTTCTCTCCTGACTCCCTCTCAGCTCTTCTCTTTACTGTTAATATAAGTGTTCTGAAGAGTCTGAACAGGTTCACCAAAAAAGAGAGGAGTGAGGCAAACCTGAAACCATTTCCACTTATAAATCAACAAGCGTTAGATAAAAACTGAGTGAATCTCAATTGATAAGTGCTGTTGAAAACATGAAAACTTCATGTGACGCACAGCCTCTGTGCTCAATCATATAAATGTAGAGAAATATTTAAAAACAGAAAAAGTGAATGAATGAGCCATATGGGCGCATAACTATGTTAAATGTAAATATTGTGCTAGTGCTGTAGCAAAAGTCAGCAAACCAGACAGACTACTAGCTTCCACTCTTCTTGAAAAGTAGAGAATTATTTTATGAAGCACAAAAATGGAAAGAATTCTGAAAGACAGAGAAATAGAAACCTGTGTGAAATGACTTGAACAGAAGATAGAAATAGTCAGAGGACTGTGTAAGTAGCCATAGGTGTAGCCAGGAGGAGACAAAAAAGCATTTACCCTCAAGCTGACTGACAGTCCAGGGTACTGCAGACATCCAAGAAGAGCTTCGGACTTCAAGTAAAGTATTTCAAATGTATGACTAAACACATGCAAATTAAAGTCTATGGGTGAAACTGTGCTTGGAATAAATAAATACCAATAAGAATTTGTGAGAAGGGTACTAAATGTTAGGGAAGTTTGTGTTCATCTCGTGAAAAGCACTGTAAAAAATATTTCCCATACAGTACTATTTAATTTTTTTTATTTTCCTGGTGTTTTATATTTTCAAATAAAAAGAAAAAATGAATCTGTTTTCTATGTACAGCACAGGATGAATGAGACTAAAATACCAGCCATCAGCTCACGACAAGATGCTTCATTCAAGAAAAACCTTAAGTTTTTTAAATGCCAGTACTGCAAAGCAAGAGCTGAAATGTAACCACATATACTACAGAGACATATATATCTAAGTATAGACATCAAATTAAAACAGTGGCTGACCTATTCTATATTTTATTTTTGCTGACATTTACTACTATAGTTTAACCCAACAGAGATTTATTGAGCACTCATTTACGGGCCCGGCATTGTGCCAGATGCTGGCATATAGAGATGGATTAGCAAATGAAATGGTGCTTCTAAATTCTCTAGTATCAGTTTTCTTCCCATAAGAATTTTTCATACTATACTTCCCATCTCATTCCTCCTAAACTGCATTTTAAGCTCAGTGAAAATTTAACTTAATAAAGAGTATTTGGAGATGCTCATATCATTTTAGATTTGATGTAAATATTTTTCTAAGTTCAGTGAAACAAACAAAATAACTCAATTATCATATTCAAACTAGACTATTGCATAGTTTTACTTCTATGTTGCATTTTACAGAAAGTCATCCTTTTCAAGTTTCCTTCTTTTCAGTCTATCTCCCTCTCTCTCTCTCTCCCCTACCCCAAACACATATACAACCTTAATTCACATTTAATCTCTTAAGCATCTATGGTTCTGAGATAATTAGCTACTTAAATGACCATAATCTCAACATTTTCTTTGGTCATATCATTTATTTAAAACCTGAAATCACAGTACATGAAGCAGAGTCTTAGGGATCAGTTGGGACAGTGCATTGATTTTACAGGTAAAACAATCCAAAGTACATTCATTCAGCCAGCGTTTGGAAGAGTCAACGCCCGTGCCCAACTCTTGTTGCTCTTATTCCAACTCTCTTTCCGTTAGCCTCTCTGTGTATATTCTCATTATGGCTTCTTCATTCTTAGAATCATTGCTGAAAATAGTGGCAGGTTTGTATAAGCCACCTTACCTTATTAATTACTTTATAGTGACACTTCCTATATTACAACAAGAGATCTAAAATATCTATGGAGAAACCAGCAATGCCATTAGACTCTTTAACCATATCACCTTGAGTGGCTTGTATTTCTCAATGATAAAGCCTATTTATTTTGCAAACAGTCTTTAAAATCAAAGTTCAAAAATCCCAAAAGTAGCCATGGCTACAATTTAACACACTTTTCACTGAAGCTACCATCTTTAGTACTTTCACTCCAGAACTTTTAACCAATAAAAAATTATAGCTAAAATATTTGGATAAAAATAATAGGGACAGATTAATCACTCAGCATAAAAGGCATATCTGATGAAATACTAGAAAAACCAAGTGTACTCTCTAACTATGTAATATATTCAAATATTCTCCAATGTACAAAAGACCAAAATCCCATTCAATAAGTATTTATTGAATTCATTTCTTTTATGTTATGTCAAGAATATTATAGTCAAGTGCATGCACCTATAATCTAGTATATGCACTTTAAGTATCAATTCAAAATTGATGGGCTAGGAAGCAGAAAAACAGTGGAACCAATATATAAGTAAAAGGTGGTACTTGGACAAAATTTTTTTAAACACTAAATAACTTAATCAACTTTTTTAAAAGACCATAAATAAAATAGTAAATGACAAGGACCGAATAAACGCAAAAATAGATAAATTTGTTATATCTCAAAAGACTATTTTGCACAATTATAAATAAATAAGTTTAAATAATTAAATGGACACATTTTTAGTAAATTACAATTTAGCACAAGTTACAAAAGAAAGAAGAAATATAAACCTCTAAATAGGTCAATTTCCACCAAAAAAAAAAAAAAATAGGAAAAAATGTGAAAGAGCTACTCCAGGAAAAAGCACCAGACCCAAACGTCTCTGGGGAGAATTCTACTAAATGCTATTTAAGTTGTTTCAGAGCATATGGACCAGAGAAAAACTAAATTCAACTTAAAGATACAGGGATAATATTAATTCTTAAATTTACAACATTTATATGGAGGAAAAACTACAAGCCAATCTCCCTTATGATTATCAACGTAAAAAAAATTAAATAATGTGTTAGCAAATGTACTCTAGTAGTACACTAAAAGGAAAACACAGGATGACCAAGTGAATTTTATTCCAGGAATGCAAAAATGGTTCAATATTAGAAAATTCATCAGTAGCTCAGAGGAGGGAAAACTCACACAGTTATCTTCACAGGTACTGTAAAGGCATTTGGCAAAATTTAAAGGCAATTCTGGATTTTAAAAAAGGCAGAAAATAGTTAATGAAACAGGACTTACTGGATGTTTCCTTCATCTGATCGTATTTTTAATGGGAGAACATTAGATGAATTTCTGCACAAGTCTACTGAGACCATCCGCTTACTGTCATTAGTTCTATTTCACATTTCAAGGGAGTTAGATGATCAAACACGATTCCAAAAAGCACCTACCAACACCAGTGAGGAGAATAAATAGGAGGGGGGACAAAGAATTCTACAGGCCAAAAGAAGAGTTAGAAAGCTGTTGTGATAATCCAGGAATAAAAGGGCAAGTGCCTGAATTAAGGTAATGACAAGAGGAATGGAGAGGGTCACAAACTTTAGATTTTTAAGGGAATCAACTCAATGCTATTTAATCGTTGATGAAATATTAAGAGATGAGTCCCAGATTTCTGGCTTGGGCTAGCAGTGCATCACAGTATTATTCATTAAGATAGAGAACACAGGAGGATATTTGTATAAGAAAATGACTTCAGTTTTAAAGAACTTGAGATAGAAGAGAGAGTGAAAATCAAAGGGGGATGCATGGGTGCAGGAGAGATTTCAACACAAAAAGTCTAGATTGCTTTACCATTTTTCTATTTAACTCTCACAGCAACCTTATGAGGGCAGTATTGCCATTGCAATCTTATAAATGAAGAACCAATCAGTAAATTACAGAACAGATGAAAACCCAGGGTGTGAGACTCTATCTCAGCACCTGCCTCTCAGATAGAAGTCTGACCAACCAAGAAAAGTCCTGCCGGAGGTGGTGCCTAATCACGCGCAGGAAGAAACAATAGAAAACAACAACAACAAAAATAACATGGCCCCAAGGACTGGTGTATCAAAAGTAATAACACCAACTTACCACTGCATGTGTACATAAAATGTTTGCAAAGTGCTTCTGCATGTTTTTTTTTCATTTGATACTAATAAAAATCCCAGATAGCATTATTTGTACTGTAAAGCATTAGAGAAGCCAGTAAGTTACACTGCTGGTAAATTCTAGAGCCAGAATGCCAGCACTTATTTTTGACATGCATTTCAGCGTTCTTTTTATTTTGTGTGTGTGTGTGTGCATGTGTGTGTGTGTTCTTTCTATTAAATGTGCTCTCTCTCCATAACAGCAGATGGAGTAAGGGCTAATAATTTTTTTAATCAACTCAAAATTTTGACACAAGAAATGAAATGACCTCAAGTAGTTAGATCACTGAGACAGAACAGAGTATAAAGCATGAAACAGATATAATAATTATTTTTATAGTCTAATAGAGAAGAAATAGCTCTGAAGTGAGTCAGGCAAAATATAAAACCCATATTGGATGTGGACTCATTTCTGCTGATTCACTGGGAGGAACAAGGGAGCAGAAAGTAGTGGAATTTAACTTCAGCAACCTTGAAGCCTATGTGGGAAGGGGAGGGTTTGAGGGCACAGGTGGTGCTCCTTCTGCTTCTATTGAAGATCATAATTTTTAAAATGAAAACTGAACAGCAGCTATATAGATGTCGCACAAAAATAGGGTTTGTTAATTCATAAGCTCCACTGTGCCAGCCTAGTAAAGAGCATTTCCATGAGGGAGGAAGAAATAATGACGTGATTACAGATTCCCACGCAGAGGAAAGGAGTGACGCTTCCCTAACAGGTTACAAATCAGCACTAAGGCAAAGAGGTACTAGTGATGGGGAGTTTCATTTGCCGGGTTACCGCTAAAAGTTAAATCCTCTTTGAAAAAAACAAAACAAAACTCCACTTCAGAAATTCTCTCCCCTGCCCCCATGTCTTGCCTTTCTGATAATATTTTCATGCACAAAATTGAAGAAATATGTTAAACTGCTATTAACATTCTGTTTAGTGATACAGATGTGATAGAAATTTAGGTAGAAAATGACCACTGCATTTTGGAATAAGTAATAAGAGGAGGAAATACTGGGCATAGTCAATTGCAGATTTGAAGGGAAAAAAACCCTGAATATTTGAGAAAGAAAATGAGAGAAAAATGACCACCTCAAAGTTTTCAACATAAACATCACAGAAGTGACATAAAGCCTTAAAACAGCTCTAGAAAGTTTTAAGCTCAGAATATGTTAAAATTGTGGAAAACATTAAAGCAAGTACTATGTTTTTAACTAATTCCAGGGAAGTAATAAACAAGAAATCTCTATTTCCCTGCTGGAGGTAGATAGTGGGATATTAATGAATAATAAAGGAGGGCACAAGGAGCTATTAAGCTATTTCATTTTCATATTCTCCAAGTACAGTCTTATGAATATGTTTCCCTTTCATCTTGCCTGAGCTGTTCAGATACCAACTTCAAATTCTAAACAAATTTTGGAGGACCAATGAGGCAGGAGTAAGTAGTTCTTTTAAATGGGGAGCAAATATTGGACATTTTATTTCACCCATAAAATACTTTAGTAAATATGTCTACAAGAAAAGGATTCTTTTTTATTAAAAAAATAGCAATACTGCTCTTTTTAAAATTAACAATAACGTTTTTAATATTATCAAATATCTAGTCAATGTTCAGATGTCTCCAATTGTTTCATTAATGTTTTATTTAGAGTTGATTTATCTCAATCAAGAACCAAGCCAGGTCCACCTGTTGCATTTGGTTGATACGTTTCTTAAATCTCTTTAATTCACACATTTCCTTTTCCTCTTTTTTTTCTCATAATTTTTTTTAAATTGAAGAATCAAAAGACTATTATTCCTGTAGCGTTTTCCACATTCTAGATTCATCTAATTGTATCCCCATAAAGTCAGTTAGCATATTATTCTGTTTCCTGTATTTCTTGTAAATGAGTAGTTAGATATAGAGGCCTGATCAGATTCAGGTCGATATTTTGGCAAGACTACGTCATAGTTTGTGTGGTGTACTTCTACTAGGAAGTACACAATATTTGGTTGACCCTCTTTTTGTGAGTTTAAGTGTCACTGGCCTGATCTTATTAAAAATGTTTTTAACAACTATTGTTGGTCTTTGCCATTTTTTATTAGGGATTAGAAAATGATACTATTCTAATTATTTGATTTCTTTTTTACTTATTAGCTGGAATGTTTCAACAAAGAAAAATATCCCTTATCCACTATATGGCTACCCAGAGGTTCTTCATACAGGAAAGACAGACACACGCTTGATACTTTCCTTTTATTTACCAGGATTCAGAATAATGAATTGGTTCTGTAACATTCTCTGAAGGTACCCAATGAGGCTTTTTTATTTAAGTATTATTATGTCATGAAATTTAACGTATTTGATGTGCTTTACCCCAATGCAGTTATTGTTCTTTATCTGGGAAGCCTTTTTAATTTGGCTCTTGTGTCATTTTGTCATTACTCATAGTTATTTGGTAGCTTCCTCATTTTCTGGTATGGCAAGATCTTTCAGACTCCTCTTGTACATTTTCTGCTATAGACCTAAAAACGCTCATTTCTGCGAAAAAACTCTGGTTTCTTTTTATGCGGGAAAAATCATTGAAGACCACAGCTTGGGTACTATAAGGTATTGTCTCGGGACTTTTTCAGCAAATAGGACCAGGAAACACTTGTTTTAAGAAAAAAATATATCATGAATTCATGTTAATATTTCCAATCCAACTTAGGATAAGATATTTTACTTAATTTTTTTGTTTGTACTTTTTCCATTTTTCTTCTCTTATGCTAAAGACATTAGTTTCTATCATTAACATAATTACTTATTAGTTTTTTAACCACAATATCAATATTATTATTAACACTGATTTCTGAAAAAAAGAATTTAATATTTCTTTGCTGTTCTTTTTCTCCTTAGGGTATATTCACTGGAGAATTATATGGTCAAATTATTATATTTTAAAGTCACTTGAAATATCTCCTCTCTGCCCGGCCGGGCGTGGCTCAGCGGTTGAGCATCGACCTAGGATCCAGGCGATCGAGGTTCGATTCCCAGTCAGGGCACATGCCCAGATTGTGGGCTCAACCAATGAATCTCTCATCATTGATGTTTCTCTCTCTCTCTCCCTCTCCATTCCTCTCTCTGAAATCAATAAAGATATATTTAAAAAAAAAAAAAAGAAGAAGAAGAAATATCTCCTCTCTGTGTGGTTAACCCAGCCACTCAATTTGTTTCATTTTGCTCCCAATTTTTAGGAGCTGCTTTTTATTTTGGATTAATTTATTACATAATCACATAAAACATATACATGGTTCCAAAGTCAAATCTAAAAACAAAAGATACATTCTGATAAGTGCAGTTTCCATTTTCTACCCCTCCACTCTGTCTCTACCACTTTCAATGTGCTTCTGAAATGGGAAAATAGTGTCCCCTAGGGGACATCTGGTTGTCACTGCTAGGCCGTGCGGCTCGCATCTGCACATAGAGGCAGGAGAGGCTGTTAACCGTCCTGCAACGCACAAGACAATCCTGACCTGTGAAAGAAAGGGCAAACACAATATGTATCACCCAAAATGGAATAACAGGATCAATGTGTTGAAATCGGTGAAAACCCGTGTTTATTAGCAACAGCCAAACACAACCTTCTACTGTACCAGCCTTGTATATAAAGAGAAAATAAAGAACAATATACTTTAGGTATAATATATCTTTTATTTAATGTGTCTTTTTTGCTTTGTTCATCTGAAAGACGGAAGAAATATTTTATATCTTTATGTTTTATTGCCAAGGTGTCTATTGTTGCAAATTCTGGTTGTATATAAGCCATCTACGCAACAAACAGCCTGGCAAAAGGTAAGGCTGGTGACATAGAAGACTTATATCATTTAAACCAGTATTTTTGGTCCAGGAGTGGTGGTGCCATACCACATTTGGAAGAATGTGAAGACATTTTGGTTGTCACAGTACCTAGGGGATCCTGTCACCATTTAGTGGATAGGACCAGAGATAATGAACATCCTGAAAGCCTATGATATTGTCCTTACAACAAAAAATTATTCTTCTCAAAGTCCCAATAGTGGTCATGTTGAGAAACACATGTTTAGACCATAATTGTGTTCATAGCACACCTTCAATATTAGAATATTTAGCTGCACATTTAAAGGGTGCAATTGTATCTACATATTGTTACAGGTGACCCTTGGATGACCTTCGGCATTATCTTGCTGTTTGAGTTCAAGTTTTTACCGCCTTGACTTTCATCCCATAAACTCACCTGGCCAAATTCTCACTCATTCCAGTAAACATGAGCTTTTCCTTGGTGCCAACTTGGTGATAGATGGCACCTCTCATATGGTCCTTGCAGCAAGTTGTGCTCCACTGCTCACCACATCCTAGTATACTCATGGCTGTGGGTTCAGTCTGCCAGATATCACTAAAATAGTTTCTATTCTCTGTTGTAGCCAAAATTCAACAAGCAAAATCCAGGAGTATGTTTGTGGGGACATTTATAACAAGCATGCCCCAGGAAAGGAATTAAGAATCACTGATATATAAACCATCAAATTTTATTTTTACAAATTCACAACTAACTTTTCCAGCTCTTTCTTTTCAAGCGCCTTGCTTCATTTTACATTTTTACCAAAATAAATATAAAAATTCAAAAGAAGATAATTTATCAGTCTTCAAATTACTATTTCTTTTGTTTACCAAGTGAGGTGTGCTCTGTTGTCAATAATAATACCCATCATTGGTTAGCTATGCCTTCTATTTCCTCTTTCTCCCAGTACGTCCCAAACTAAAATGGCTTAATTGCTCTAGGGTGCCAATCAAACTCTTTTTCAGTAACAGATGGCTCAAAAGCTGTTAACATTTGATAAAACCTGTTGTTCTTATCCCAGAACATTTTGCTTATTCTCATTCAAAGCAAAGGGAAGAAATGAAAGCAAACACAAGAGAGAGACTGTGGACAAAACTGGTCTTCAGAGAACTTTTTTGCGTAAACCTATGAGCCATGAAATTAGTGATGTGTTAAATAAGCTGGAAATTTTACCATTTAAAGAGCTTCACAATACAGGGTTGGCTGCTTCCTTGCCCAGGTCTATAAGGAAATACAAAAATTATGGACATAAATTGCAATTCATATCAACACTGCAAATAGATCTCCTAAAACAGGGGGTGGCAAACTGAGGCCCACACAACAAATCCAGCCTGCCACTAATTTTTGTATGGCCCAGGAACCAACAATGGCTTTTACATTTTTAAATATTGAAAAGAAAACAAAAGAGTAATAATATTATATGATATGTAAAAATTAAATGAAATTTGTTTCATTGTTTATAAATAAAGTTTTATTAGAACATCACTATGCCCATTCATTTATGAATTATCTATAGCTGCTTTCACACTACAATAGCCACAAAGCCTAAAATATTTGTTATATGGCTATGGCTTTTTAGGAAAAAGTAAAGTGTGAAGAGTATCAGAAAAAGTTTAATCATGCAAATAGATACTAAGCAAACCTTTTTAAATATATATATATATCTTTTATTGATTAAAGAGAGGAAGGGGGGAGGGAGAGAGAGAGAGAGAGAAACATCAATGATGAGAGAGTCATTGATCGGCTGCCTCCTGCACGCCCCCGACTGGGGATCGAGCCCGCAACCTGGGCATGTGCCCTGACTGGAAATCAAACCTCCATCTCCTGGATCCTAGGTCGATGCTTAACCGTTGAGCCACGCCGGCCAGGCAAGTAAGCCTTTTTTTAAAGCAGCAGTAGTGGTACAAAAGCACGGGACCTGCATTATGCTTCTGATTCAATGGCAAATAACTCAATCTTTTAAGTTTACTTGCTCAACTGTGAAACAGAAATAAGAATACTTAACTCACCTTCTTAAAAATAAACTATGTAGCCCGGCCAGGCGTGGCTCAGTGGTTGAGCGTCGACCTAGTATCCAGGAAATTGGGGTTCAATTCCCAGTCAGGGCACATGCCCGGGTTGCGGGCTCGATCAATGACTCTCTCATCATTGATGTTTCTATCTCTCTCCCTCTCCTTTCCTCCCTCTGAAATCAATAAAAATATATTTAAAAAATATAAACTATGTAATTGAAGTATAATATACATAATATGGAAACCACAAGGGTCAGCTCAATGAACAGTCACAAATTTAACACATTTTTGCAACCCCGTGAATATGAAGACATAGAATGTTACCAGGATCCTGGAAGTCCCCATCAAGCCACCTTCCAATTGTAATGCTCCTCTTCCCAAAAAGAAACCACGCTCCTCATTTCTAACACTATTGGCTTGTTTTGCCTATTTCTGAACTTCCTTAAAACTAACAAACAGTATTGTTACCGAGGAGACCTCAGTTCTTGTCTTCTTGAGGGAAAGATTTCAATCAAGAGACAAGTGTAGAAAAGAAAGCAAGAATTTATTGGCTGCAGCAAAAATATACAGAGGACAGTGAAACAAGGAAGGTGCATAGCAGAAGTAACAGGAGAGCCTGGGCTGAGCTGCTTTGGCTCACTGAGAAGTCAGAGAGAAAGAGAAGGGGGCCTTGGAAATAGGTTTGGGGACCTTGGAGACAGGTTCAGGGGGTAAGCCCAGGATAAGCTGCCACTGCCCATTGCTCCTCGGGTTGCAAGTCTAGTGGGGTCCCCTCGGAGGAGAGAAGGAAATGGTGCTGGCGTGCTCCTCTGGCCTGGGGCAGGGGAGAGCATGCTGGGTCCTCCATCCTGAGTGTATTGATCTCTTTCTTACTGGCAGGAAATTTTAGGAGAGGTCTCAGAGGAGTCTCTCAATAGAATATTCATCAGCCTTCCAGGTGGGCTCTTTCAGGGTCGTGGTCTCCACTGATTGGTTTGTGCCAGGACAGGGAGTCATCATTAGTCAATGTAGCTGGTCCTGAGGCAGCCACTGTGCCACTCATCTGGTTTCACCACCTATTTGGGCCTTTCTAAGATGTTATCTTTAGAAAGGAAACACTTGGGGGGGGGGTTCTAAATCACATCACAAGTAATATGTTAGGGAAGGATAGGTTACCCTGGAGACAAAGTTCTTGTTTTCCCGGTTTCACCCCTTGCTAGGCATCTGGGGCTTCCTACCTTGGTGAGTTTCTGTACCCTAGTTTCTGTACCTGGTTTCTGTACCTGGCCCATCTAATACAAACCATTTACTCTCAAGCGTTCTTGGTTTAGGGAAGATAGAATTTACTAGGTGGCTGCAAACTGCTATTAGTAACTACCTGTCTCAGTTTCCCTATTCCTCTTGTCCTGGAATTTTCCTAGCTTTTTACTCTGCTATAATAGTATGTATTCTTTTGTGTCCAATTTCTTCTGCTCAATATTGCATATGTCACTATAGGTAGCAGTTCTTCATTCATTTTCATTGCTGTATTTAATTTCATTGTATAAAAATACCATAATTTTTTTTACTCTGCTATTGATAAGCACTTGGTTGTTTCCTTTTTTGGCCATTGCAAATAATGCTACTATGGATATTTTTATATGTCTTTTAATGCACATATGTACAAATTTCTACATAGTATATACCTTTCTTTTATTTACTTATACCCCAAACTGTCCCAAAAAGTTCTTTTTTTAAATGTGCTTTTTTTAAATTGATTTTAGAGAGAGGAACTGAGAGGGAGAGATAGAAACATCAATGATGACAGAAAATCATTGGTGAGCTGCTTCTGCATGCCCCTTATTGGGAATTGACCCTGAAACCCAGGCAGGTGCCCTGATCGGGAATCAAACTGTGACCTCCTGCTTCATGGGATGCTCAACCACTGAGCAACACTGGCCAGGCCAAAAAGTTTTTCTTTTAATTGCTATAGTCAGGTTGGAAGTATTATTATTATTTATTTAAATATATCTTTATTGATTTCAGAGAGAGGAAGGGAGAGGGAGAGAGAGAGATAGAAACATCAATGATGAGAGAGTCGTCATTGATCTGCTGCCTCCTGCACACCCCTGACTGGGGATTGAGCCCGGAACCCGGGCACGTGCCCTGACCAGGAATCAAACCCCGATCGCCTGGGTCCTAGGTCGATGCTCAACTGCTGAGCCACACCCTGGCGGGCAAAAGTATTATCAATAGCTTGTGCCTAAGCCCCACTTAAAGCAGAATTGTTTTCTTTTAGGAATGAAAGGTAAGACTCTGGAAATATAAATTGGAGAGAAACAATGAGACGAAGAAGTCATTCTGAATTATTTTTAAACGAAGAAATGGATGGGCAAGAAAGGGTAAAAAAAAAGAGAAGAGGAGGAAAGTGTTTATGGAAAGAAAGAGATGAGACAAAATGGAAGAAGGCTACAGCCTACAAAAATGACTGGTCTACAGGAAATGTTACCAAAGAACTTTTAAGTAGAGGAATTAATTTGCACGTATCATGTAAACCACCTCCATTTATTCCCACCTGAAAAATTAACTGCCCATATAAGTGCCTTTTTAGTAAATTGGTCAAGTTGTTTTTCATGAACATCAAGGAAAGAGGAAGTTGTTACACATCTAGAGTAATACAGCACAGTGGCAGCAAACCTAAGAAATTAGCAAAGGCGTTTAGTGTCTGAAATGATAAATGTACTTTGCTTGTTATAGGATATGGAGGCAAACCGAGATGACTAAAACACAGCCCTACCTTAAGTCCTACATATTTGGCAATCTATAAACACTAAATAGAGGTTCAAGATGACAGCAGAGTAGGCGGAAGTTACACTCACCTCCTCCCAGGACCTAACTAGAATTACAACCAAAATACAGAACAATATGACTTGATTAGTTAGTTGTGGGCTCCGAGCAAGAGCAGGTGTTAAAAGTAACTTTCAATTTTTTCTCTTGGGCTAATTTAATGGAAAGTATGAGGCTAGTTTGGGAAACGGAGATTGCCCATGTGTTCTCCAATAAAGAGTGAGACTTACATGTCTAAATGTTAGGGGAAAGTGGGAATTATCAGCCTACAGATGGTAACTAAAACAAAGATAGAGAACAGAGAATCAAGAGCAGAGAACTTTGAATGAAGCCATCAGGAACCACAGGACTAGGACTAAGGCAAAGATGAGAGCTTACGGAAGAGACCAAAGAATAGTGACCAGACAGCAAGAAAGAAACCAGGGAAGAAGCGTATATTAGAGCCTAAGGGAGCAGAGCAACACTGTCCGATACCGTATCCACTAGTTCCATGTGGTTATTGAGAATTTAAAATATAGCTAGAGCACTTTAGGAACTAAATTTGTAATTTTAATTTAAAAACATGATTTTGTTATTTGAAAACTTGATTTTGTTTGGGACAACTTGGGCACTTTCAATGGTAAATTTTATAAAGTCTAAACAGAATTATTACTGATCAAAATTTAGCATCATATTGGGGGAGAGATTACTCAAAGAACTTACATGCATATAAGCATAACCTAGGGACACAGACAATAGTGTGGAGAAAGCCTGGGGGGGGGGGGCGGGCAGGGGGCAGATGCCAGGTAGAAGGTATCACTGGGGAGCTGGGGGAGGGGGCATCTATAATATTTTCAACAATAAAGATAAATTTTTTAAAAATTTAGCATCATAATTGAGACATGTATGCTATGAGTATAAAATATACTCTGAATTTTGAAGATTTTTGTGTAAAGAATGTAAAATATTTTATTATTGTTTTCATGCATTGATTGTATATTGAAATGACAATATTTTGGATATACTTGGTTAACTAAAATTTTACTAAAGTTAATTTCATTTATTTCTTTTTTTACTTCTTAAAAGCGGCTGATAGGTATCATGGCTTTCATTTTATTTCTATTGGTCATAGAGTATTTCAGGAAAGAAGTAATCATGACTATTGGAAGACAATTCTCCTTGGGTCTCATGGTTCTAAAGGTCTTGCAAGTGAATCACTGCATGTCCTTTGTTCCAAAATATCTTTTCAAGGATATTTATATAAGAACCAGCCTTGGAAAAGGAATATACTGTCTCACTGCAGAGCAAAGAGAAGGCATACTTCCTGCCCGTGACAAAAGATTTAGATTTCCTAAGCTCAGGGTTCCTGTCTTATATTCTAATCCGCTGTGTGTACAGGTGTCACTTGGCCTTCTTTGCATCACCTTGTGAGAAGTGAGGTTCAGAAAAACAGCACAAAAATGCTGATACTCTGGCTACTGCTATTGCAGTAATGAATAATAAACTTTTCCTTTTTAAGTGTAATAAACTTTTTTCATCCCTGGCCCAGAGTTCTTGGGTCTTCTGTCAGGATACATGATACTGTGGCAGACTAACTCGTTAGCTTGTAAGAAGAAAATCTCAGACCTTTCACAGTTCTTGATAGTGACTATATTGTTTATATATTGCTGTATAACAAACTGGCCTAAAATTTAGTGGCTTAAAACAATAACAGTTAAAAGTTTGACGCATGCATCAATGGAATGAAATAGAGGATCCAGAAATAGACCCATACAAATAAGATCAAATGGCTTTTTTAGAAAAGTATAAAAGCAATTCATGGTGTAAAAACAATCGTTCAATTAATGGTGCTGGAACAAATGACTATGTGCCTGCCAAAAAAATAAACCTTATATAAAAATTAACTCAAAATAGACCATAGGCATGATTTAAAATGCAAACCTATGAAACTTTTACAAGTAAACATAAGAGAAAATCTTTGTGACCCTAGGTTAGGCAAACAGTTCTCAGATATGACATCAAAAGCATAATCCATAAAGAATAAAATGATAAATCGGGCTTCATAAAAATTAAATTTAAAAAACATTTGTTGTGCCCTAGCCGATTTGGCTCATTGGTTAGAGCATCAGCCGGTGGACTGAAGGGTCTCAGGTTCGATTCCAGTCAAGAGCATGTACCTCTGGTTGCAGGCTCAATCCCCAGCTCAACCAGGGCCATGTGCAGGAGGCAACCAATCTATGTATCTCTTTCATATCAGTGTCTTTCTCTCTCTCTCTCCCCCCCTTCCACTCTCTGAAAAGCAACAGAAAAAATATCCTCAGCGAGGATTAAAAAAAAAAAAAAACATTTGTTGTATGAAAGACACTGTTAAGACAGATAATAAACTCAAAGCATATATATGTAAATTATCTGGTATCCAGACTTGTATCCAGAATATATGTATAAAGAATATATGGCATCCAGACTTGTATCCAGAATATATGTATAAAGAATTCTCAAGACTCAAAGGTAAGAAAAAAACAGTATTTTTTAAAAGTGAGGAAAATATTTGAGCAGATAAACAATCTACATGAAAAAATAGGCAAGGGAGCAAAGGACTATTTAATCCAAATGAACAATTCACAAAATAAGATGTAAATATTACTAAGAAACAATAAAAGGATGTGCAATCCTTTTTGCATAGAACTGTAAATTAAAATAATATATATTTTTACCCATAAATCGAAAAAATAGAAATACTGGTAATATCAAGTGATGGCGAAGGAATGAGGAAGTAAATGCTCACTCTTGGTTGTAGTATAATTGGTACATATTATTTAGGAAGTAATTTGGTAACACTTGTTATAACTTAAAACAAGCATATCATTTGGCTCAATATTTCAACTTTAAAAATCTAGTCCGTGAAAATAAAACATGAAAGTGTAAAGATGTATGTAGGTGGATTTTTGTATTATAAGCTGTATTGAAAAATTGGCAACAATCTAAATATCCATAAAAGAATGGCTGAATAAACTACAATATAACCACATAGTTGAATTAGGCAGTCAACATATAAAAAGGGACAGATTTACATATTGATTTATTAGCATAAAAAGCAAATTGCACATTAACAAGTACAGACTCATTCCATTGTTGAATGTATAACTATGGCTACTTCTCTATATAGGTTTCTTGCATGTATTCAAGAAAAGATCAGAAAGAAAATTAACATGTCACTTTAGGGAAGATGAAATTTGATGGGTAAGTGATACAGAACGTTCACTTGACAACTTTAGATTTTTACTTTTTTTTTAGAGTAGTGGAATCACAGGTGACTCTTCTCTTGTTTTGTAGGGGTTTTCTGAAATAGAGAATAATTGTTGGAGCAAGGTCCTGAAGAGGAAGGAACTGCAGGCATCAATAAGAGAATCT
Source organism: Miniopterus schreibersii (assembly GCF_964146895.1). Classification (NCBI taxonomy): domain Eukaryota; kingdom Metazoa; phylum Chordata; class Mammalia; order Chiroptera; family Miniopteridae; genus Miniopterus; species Miniopterus schreibersii. The sequence continues at coordinate 63,387,040 of NC_138101.1, read as the reverse complement.
GTCTCAGACCAGAAGACACCTGATTCTCAGGAGCTGCATGAAAGAAGGCAAGAGTTGGTGGGGAAATCAATCAGTTGGAGTGCAGGCTGTTGGGGTGGGAGAACTGGGTGGGGAGACTTCTTACCCAGTGGCCCTGGTTTCTCAGTAAGGATGAGCATGGACCCAACCTTGAGGAGAATGGTCAAGGTTTCAACGGTCAGTGAGGGACGGGGAGAGCTGATCACCAAGGACAAGGAAGGAAAAGCACACTCGCGAAGCTTTTATATCTAGGCCTAGAAGTAGCAGCCAAAGTGCAAGACAGCCTCGGAGTGTAGTCTTGCTTTCTGGCCACAAAAAGGAGAATGAATTAGGGTGGATTGTCATCAGTGCCCACAGCACTGTGACTGCCTTAGATTTTCTCTGTAACCTAGTTTGCTTTTCCCACCCCTTCACACATCCATATTCTATTTAACACTCATCCATCCTCAATTTTAACAAGTTTATTTTTTTAAGGAAGATGTCATAGACTTACTGAAGCTAAAAGGAACCTTAGAAATACTGTAATCCAATCTCCTCATTTTGTGGATGAGAAAACACTGACTCACAGAGATTAAATTATTTTCTAGTGTGGCATAGTTTATAAATGGTGGAGTAGGACAGACCTAGGTCAGTGCAGTTTCCATTATTCCACACAAATCCTGTGTAATCATAATTTAAAAGAAAGGGATACTATGTCTGTGATCATTACAGACATAGCTACAAAATTAAACACAAGATTTGTGCTTTGAAAATTAAATGTTGTATCTATTACAAAAAAAATTACCCTGTTGAGAGTGATGACATAATATAAACATATATGGCAATTATTTTTATATAAAATGCATCTATAAGAAGTGAGCACAGGTGAGTAATTTGAATTGATGTATATTTATAATACCAGGAGCTTCTCAGAATCCTAAAATTGGCACCGCATTCAAGAATTGCAAAACACTAGTCAAGGCTTTGCCATGCTTTTGGAAGGATTACAGTGCCCTCTGCAGCTTTAGCAGAAATAAACAAAGTTTGGATGGAAAAACAGTGATTTAAACATCAACATGGAAGCATGTGTAATTAACATGCATGCCTCAGATATTCATTTTACCTTCCTGAACTGAATAAAAATAGTTATGTAAAGATCACATTTTAAGCAAAGTGCACTACAGCATGTATAGCAGGTACCTATTTATTTTAAAAGATATGCAATATAGAAAAAGAGATATGTATGTGCATATTTGTAGATTAGTATGAGGACAACACTCTAGGAAATTGCAGAGTTGCCTTTGGAGAGACAAACTTGTACCCTGGGGATCAGATGTGGAAAGAAGGTTTATTTTTCACTGTGATTCTTCTTATACTCTTAAATTTTTTCATCATATGCATGTACTAATATTTGAGGTAAGAAAAAAGTTAATATTTTAATCACCTTTTAGAGAAGTTGTATTCATGCAAATTTTAAAACTCTCTCTCCAAATGTTCCATAACTTTAGACAAGTTCTTAATCTGTTAAAAACAGACAACAGGCCCAAAATGAAGTTGCTCATGCTAAGCCCCATGTAACCAAATTAAGATTAAATGACCTTGGTTCTCCCAGAAATGTAATTTTAAACTAATCAATCAGGAATCACCAAGTCAGCACTAGTTAGTTAATCTGCCGAATAGGTCCCTGCCATCCCCTAAAGGGAAGTAACTATAATAGCCAATCCTAGTATAAATTCCTCATTCCACTCCTTTCTGCCTATAAAAGTCTTTCATTTTGTAGAGGTTCTTGGAGCTCTTTTCTATCTGCTACATGAGATACTGGATGATTTGAATAGATTTTTGCTCAAATACACTTAAATTTTTTAAACATGCCTGTTTATCTAACAAATCTCTTTGCCTTTCCCGACCACTCAATTTAAGTTAAAGCACAGCTTTCTTAACTCTTATTATTTTATTAGATCCAGCCCAGCATCTTCTAGTTGAGCTAATGAAATTAACAGATTCTTAGGTCGGTGGTTGAGCCAAGGCGCCCTTCCTAGAGCGAGCTTCTCTGGTCTCTGGGGCAGGAAAGCGGAAGGGTCAAAGGTACTTTCTGGGTGTTTTGTTTCTCAACAAACAACTTAAGATCAGTATCCCAAAAGGCAGCTCCCGGCTGGCAAAATTTTGGTTGTTTCCGAACTCACAGCCAATGGAAACAGGAGCTTAAAGAGCTGAAGAGGAAAAGGGAGAGTTTAAACCTCAGGATTTCTGAGCACAACAAGGTTCTGATGTTTCCCGGCTGGGCAGGAACTTTGAGGGGGTTTGTTGTTTGGGGGCTTTTTTAAGCACTGTGATTCTTTAAAGGTCGTAATTCTCTTTGCTGGTGGGGGGAAAGAAAAAAAAAAGCTCTACCTTGTTTTTTCTACAGATTGCAAACTCTTAGGGTGGCGTGGAGGACGAGGTTTGCAAACGGCCGCCAGCACGTAGGCGGCGTCTAACAGCTGGTCGCGCTTCCAGCTGCACGGGAACCAGGGCTCCCCGCGCGCCCAGCGCACCCGGGCTGCGAGCCCCGGCCAATCGCGCCCCAGGCCCTTCCCACCCCGCGCCCTGCGTCCGTGGGCGCGCCCGCCTCGCGCCCCCCGCGCCGCGGCGCAGGTGGAACGGCCCGTGACGTCACCAGGCCGCGCTCAATCAGCTGCGGCGTTTGGGAAAATTTAAACTTAAAGGCGGGGCGGCCCGTGGGCTTCGCTGCGGCGGCCGCGGAGGGCCTGGGCCGGTTCCTGGGGTCTAACCCGACGGGATGGCGGAGGAAGGAGCCGTCGCCGTGTGCGTGCGGGTGCGGCCGCTCAACAGCAGGTAAGGGAGCGAGACCGCGACCGGACCCCCCTGCGGCCCCCGCCGGCCCGCCGGAGACGGGAGTCGTGCGGCGTCGTGCGGCGTTTCCCAGAGCTGCCGCTTCCGGGCGCCGCCGCTTAGTAACTCCGCCGCTCACCCTTTTTTCTTTCTTTTTTTTGTATTAAAAATTGTTAAATGTTGGCATTATTGCAGGTGTCCCCCCTTTCACCCATCTCCACCCCCCGTCCCCCTCCCTTGGCCTTCACCTAACTGTGGTCGGTGCCCGTGGGGCCTGCATTTATGGGCTTTAGCTAATCCCTTCACTGTCCTCATCCGCTCCTGGTCTTCGGGCCTGAGTTCCCTTATCTGGCAAGTGGCAGGGAAGGACGGGAGGATCTTAAGATACGTTCCAGACGCGGATTCTCTTAATCGAAAAAATTCAGTCTGGCTGAGTTAAAGACTGACCCCTGCGCCGCTTCTCCCCTGCCCGCCAGCCCACCCCACCCATCCCCCAGGAGAGTCGGTCGGGAAAGTCGTTGCTAGCGCTCAGCCGTCATTTCACCCTTTTTCTGTGTGCTCCTCACGAGCAAGGACTGGTCGCACTTGAGACTTCGCAGACGGTGATTGAATACAACGTGCCGACTGCTGAATGGCTGATATTTATCAATATGGATTTTTTTTTATTACAGTGTACTGTAATAAACAAATACATACATTGCTCCGTGGATCTTACATCGGGGCGAGGGGGAGACAGAAAATACAGTTAAAAAATAGAGAACGTTAAACGTTAATGCGGGAGTGATAAATGCCATAGAGAAAAAGCAGGGAGGGGAAATTATAATAAAGTCCGTTCGCTTCTCTGGTCTCTCCCTTCGCCCCGTAAGGAAACTATTACAATACATCCTGACGAGTGAAGTTACCATAGGCAGGTGGAGAGTGTTTGCTAGAGGAGTCAGAGCCCTTCAGTGAGATGACAGTGTGGGGGAGAGGCAGGGCTCGTGCCAGGAAACTCCAGACACTTCGTGAATGAAAAAATAAGGTTACTTAATGGAAAGGTCAGTCAGGATATGCCAGGCACAGAGGGGCTGAATCTTGTGGGAACCTTCTGGTAGTTGATTTGTAGGGAGTTAGGACATATATAGGAATTTAGAAGATAAGGTTGAAGAGAAATAAACACGATCCAGGTCTCATGGGCCATATTAAGGACTTCTGATGACTTTTAAAAGTTTTAAGGAAGAGGGATATAAGCAGAGTTGCATTTTGAATGTGCCTTTTCAACTGCCGATACTGGGTAAGACAGAGGGAGTGAAGAGCTTCCCATGGAAACTCCCAAGAGAGGGCAGGAGTCTACTAAAGCCCTGTTTAAAAGTGTTGACCCCTCAAAGGTGGATTTTCCATGTTTCTCTGATTTAGGTATAAGTCATTACTGTCTTTTAAAATATTCTTCAGAAGATGAAATATTTTAAGTTACCTTTCATATAACATGGCTTCTATGACCACTTATAGTAAAATGCAGTGTTTTATTGTTTTAGAGAAGAAGCTCTTGGAGAAGCTGCCCAGGTTTATTGGAAAACTGGCAATAATGCTATTTATCAAGTGGATGGGAGTAAATCCTTCAGTTTTGGTAAGCTTATAAGAGCATCAAAAGTTAACCTGTTATTCTGTTCCTATTGAGTACAAAAGCTTATAAGTAATACTGGATTTGTCATTAAAGATGAGACTAAGCCTTCTGTTAACTGCTTCAGTGGAAACCTTAAAGTGTCACCCATGTATGATAAGTAAGATAATAAAATTGATATTTAAAATACAGTGATAGTCAAAATGCCTTATGACTAAAACTATCATTTTTCCTCTTGTTCATTAGTGTGTTTGTGGCCTAAAACTCCATAAGCCCAAAATATGTTACTTAATGTCAAGGCATCTTTAAGATCTTTAGTATTTTTCCCACAGTTATTTTCAAGATATCTCTTTAAACAATAAATAGTGAATATATCCCTTCTTTGCTGAAATACAGCAAGAACCCACCTTAGTTTTTGTGGAGCTTATCATGTGGTCAGAAGGGACACTTTAAACGAGTAAGTACAGTTAGGATAAGCTTTATGGAAGTTTATAGCGGGGAATCTAAGTAGTCTAGGTATCTGAAATGTTACCACTTAAACTGTGACTTGTGGGTTGAGGGAAAGCTAGCTAGGACAAAGGAACTTGAAGGCCCTAACGGTTGACTAGGCTGGTTTGTTATATTGATTTACTATGTATATAGTGCTGCCAATGTGCCAGACACTGTTCTAAGCATTTTGTAATATTAACTCATTTGATCTTCTAACAAACATGTGTACTAGGTACTATGCAATAGGTATCTTCCCATTTTAAAATGGAACTTAAACAGAGGCCCAGAATCACACAGCCAGCAAGTAGAAAGTCAGGCTCCAGTTCCGTGTTCCAGCCCCACTACGATGCTACTACTTAGGCACCAAAGAGCGACAGTGAGGTCTTCTCAACAACCTTTAGCAGTAAGAGTGATTAGGTTGTCAAATCAGTGTTAAAGTAGAAAGCCAACTTAAAAGGTTCTGGAGCAAAGATATATAGTAGAGAAAATGATTCCTGGTAAAGGACTGTTTGAGGGCATTACCATAATTTTTTAAAAGGTAAAACAATATGTGCCAGAGATTATAAAACCGAAAGTAAGGAATGGACAAGCATTTCGACTCAGGTACTACAGGTTCTCAGTAGTCATATATGCCCATAAAGGATTTTGCCTCATTCATCCACCTGAAGCAGATGTCATTAAGATTTGAATCATCTTGCCATCTCTCCTTGCTCAGAAATCATGATGCCTAAGCAGCCTTCAGATGGCACTTTGGTTTTCGATATAGTTTTGCAACAGGGTAGATGTGTGGGCATGGTACAGGCAAGCAGTATGATCACTGAATTTCTCATCACAGGTCAATACATTTCCCTCCTGATTCACAAATTCATTTCTTGTGAGCTTTTTAATGAGGTTACCACTGCAAGAGTGGTCCATTTTTAACAAAACAGAAAAACACTTCTAGACTAGTGAATTCATCAGGGCAAATGCTATCCTAAACCCAGCCTTTAGCAACCAGCAAACTAGTCATTCCTTCTAAAGTCAGTACTTTTTTTAGCACTTTTTTCCAAATGTTTGCATTTGTTAGTTAAGTTTGAGCTAGGTCTTCTTGCTAGATATGTTATAAACATTGAAATTTCTCAAAGAGTAGTAATAATTCTCATTTCCTAATTATTAACCAAATGTTTACAATAATTCCATGAGGAAGACAATATAGTGTATTGATTTTAAAAATTAGGGAACTAAGACACAGAAACATCGACCACCGTGCCCAAGGTTACACAGCTTATAAGTCTCAGAACCAGTATTTGCAGATAATCTGATTCCACACTGCATATTCAGCCACTATGCCCTACTGCCTCTTGAAAGGCACGTAGCATAGATGACATGTTTTTGTTTATTTGTATGTGGGAACCAATACATTTTACCTTATAGAGAAGTATATTTTCAGAGGACCAAAAAGTTGAAGAAAATATTGTGTCTTAAATAGTTTATACCATATCCTCACAATTTTATTTCTTTGAGCAGCTATTAAGAATAAAAACGCAGTTTGTTTGGTTTAACTTATGTGTATTTTTTTTTTTAGATCGTGTCTTTGATAGTAATGAAAGCACTAAAGATGTTTATGAAGAAATAGCAGTGCCCATCATAGATTCTGCCATACAAGGCTACAATGGTTTGTATTCACTGCAGAAATATTTTGGTCTAGGACATCTGTTCAACAAATAATAAGCTTCACACACTCATCTCATTTTTAATCTTTGCATGTGTCTGTGTTGTTTTTGCAGGTACTATATTTGCCTATGGGCAGACTGCTTCAGGAAAAACATATACTATGATGGGTTCAGGAGATTATTTGGGAGTAATACCCAGGGCAATTCATGACATTTTCCAAAAAATTGAGAAGGTAAATAACTTAGCTAAATTTCTACTTTTTACAGGTAAAAGTAGTAATAATAGGATAGCAACTTCAGTGTTCTCTTGTAATGATGAAAGGAAATAGATTGACAGTTATCTCTTGATTATCCACCGGGAGGGGAGAAAGGCCTGCCATAGATTCACTTTTTTCCCCACAAACTTACTTCAGACCTTCAAGTTCTTCATTTTTTGCCTTAAATCTTCAGGAAAGTCTTATCGGAATGGTTAGCTCCTCACTGCCTTTGGGGTTTGTGTTTATTAGTTAACAGATGATTGTATCTGAATTAGTTTTTTTCATTATTATTTTAATGATTTTTAATGTTCTCATTTGAACATCTGTGAGTAGGGTTTTATTTTGAGCTTATAGAGTTGGACTGGGCAATCTTCCAATTCTCTGATACTATACTTTTCTGAAACAGTGCATTTGCCTTTTTTTTTTAAATATGTTTTACTGATTTCAGAGGGGAAGGGAGAGGGAGAAAGAGAGAGAGAAACATCAGTGATGAGAGAGAGTCATCGATCATCTGCCTCCTGCACATCCCCTACTGGGAATCGAGCCCACAACCCTGGCATGTGCCCTGACTGGGAATCGAACTGAGATCCCCTGGATCATAGGTCAATGCTTACCTACTGAGTCGTGCTGGCTGGGCTGCTTTTATACTTTTGTGTTTATCATTGTTAATACAGAACTATGGGATTTTTTTGTGTGTGTTTTTGTTTGTTTTATGAAGATAATTTCTCAAACAATATTTTAATATTTAGTATTAGCACATAAGCATTTAGTATTAGGTTTTCCTAATTGGGTAATCTCTGATTTTTTTTTTTTTTTTTCCTTCTAGTTTCCTGATAGGGAATTTCTCTTACGTGTGTCTTACATGGAGATATACAATGAAACCATTACAGATTTACTTTGTGACACTCGAAAAATGAAGCCTTTAATAATTCGGGAAGACTTCAATGTAAGTAGTGGAGTTAAAGTGGCTCAAAAAAGAGATTTATTCGTTCGGATTATTGTTCTTGAATATATACCTTTCTATATTTTTTAAGTGTCTTCGGTATCTATGGTTTGTTTTTAGTTTTCTTCCGTAAGCCTTTATAGAGATCACCTTTTAAGCAATACAGAGGTTGGCAAAAGTAGGTTTACAGCTGTAATACAAATAATACAATAATAATAATACAAGAATAAACTGTTTTGCATACTCAGAACTGTAAACCTACTTTTGCCCACCCCTGTATGTGTAGTTTTTAAATATTGACAGCTGTAATATATTGGTGTAAGTTCCTAAAAAGATGAAGATGGAAGTTTCAGGTTAGAATTTGGGTGTGCTTTGATATAGGAAATAAATTGTAAATATTACAGGTTTACTTGTTATTTTCATTACTATAGTTTTCATTTTGCATTTTTAACTTCTACAAATGAATTCTGTCATAGTTTGTAACTTTTTGATATGCAAACTTTTAAGTGATTTCTATTTCTTTACTCTTCCCGTAATTAAACTTCAGAGAAATGTGTATGTGTCTGACCTCACAGAAGAAGTTATTTATACATCAGAAATGGCTTTGAAGTGGATCAGAAAGGGAGAAAGTAAGACTTTATGCCGCATTTCTTCAAAACATTGTAAAAACTATTCAATCAAATGTATTTAGATTTCGAATCACTTTTACTTTTAAGCTAAAATAAAAGTTAATTTTTTTATTTTAATATACACTGCTGAAATATGACTTATTTTTTTACAGAGAACAGACATTATGGGATTACAAAAATGAATCAAAGAAGCAGTCGTTCTCATACCATTTTTAGGATGGTAGGTAATTCTCTCTCTGTTTGGTCTTTCCAATTAAGAATGCACTAATTTTTCTACAAGTTGCCTTTTCCATCTAGATTTTGGAAAGTAGAGAGAAAGGTGAACCTTCTTGTGAAGGATCTGTCAAGGTGTCCCATTTGGTGAGTATTGATGAACCATGATAATGTACCATAGAGGGCAAAACAAAATTTAATTCAGCTGCAGGATGTTTGGTGTCATGAGGACTGTTAACTGAACTAGTAAGAACCATCTATAAATTGGTAGTATAACTGGTGTCATGTAGCATGTAATTACTAGCTGAAATATAGGAAGAATTCAGAGAATCTTTCTTCCTGTTATGTTATGGCTGCCATCTCCTAAAATTTAGATCTTAGGACTCTAGGATTTGAGGCTTTTTCTGACCAGTAATGAAGGAGGGTTTGGGGGTTTGGGTTTTTTGTTGTTTTTTATACACATTTAAGAGTTAACATAATCTTGGAATTTGAGGTTGGGGGGTCTTTGTCTTTTTGGTTTTTTAGTCTCAACCAATAGAATTGAGACTTGTGAGATAAACTTAAGTGGGATGATTTAAAAATAAGTCACATTATTCAAGTTCATTCTTAAGTACAATAAGAATATATTTTGTTATAAACACAGTGTTAGCCTGTAAATCCCTTGAAGGGAAGAGTGATAGCCTTTATCTTGTAGCCCCAACACACTGCACATAGTGTATGTTCAATTCCTGTTTGTTGAATAAGTGACTATAAGCATTAAGCCAACATTCCTTTTTTTCACATAAGTAAACCTCACATTGTTTCACTATATCATTTCTGACTCTTTTCATGCTTCCTTCTCCCTTATCACTATTGTCTTACTTTCCATCTTCAGGGCTTAAATTCTTTAGCTTGATGTGGGATATGATTTAAGTTTACTCTGTTTGGTTTGAAAACTTCAGGAGAAAAAAGTAATAAATCTGTAATGTAGTTCATTTTTAGATTTTGAAAAATCAGTCTTAATTAAATATCTAATTCTAGTTTACCTCACTTACTGTACAAATATAAAATTTATTTTAGTAGACTAGTCTTGCTTTAATTTAACAGCAACAAAACCCCACAAATCCTAATTTCTGTTTTGTTTTCCAAACCTGGCCTCTGATATTTCACTACAATTCCAACTTTACTGTTAATAATTTAGCATTAATACTCTTTACGTATTCAGTGATCCATTTGGTGACTTTTCTCATATTGTTTGATGTTCTCATCTCGGGACCATAGACGCGATCTGGTCCAGCAACCTTCCAGCCTTCTCACTTACTCTTAAGTATCTTCTTGGGAAGAAGTCTTCCCCAGAGTCATTTTCTGGCTCTTTGTAGGTGGCCTTTGAGTGTTTCCTAGCCTTTCTGTGATAATATCTAGGTTCTCTTAGCTGTGCTTCTCTATTCCCCTGTGTGACCTCTTTTCTCCTACCCTTCTAACAAAAATACAAGCTGTTCTGTGGCCTTTCTTACTTAAAATGCTTGCCCTCAGATATTGTTATCATTTCTGCATTAATCACGGCCAAATGTTTATTTTGTCTAGAGTCTTGGAGTTCTCATACATGTCCTCCTAAAGATTATTTTAATGGTATGTCCCACTGTTGTCTCAAACTTCAGCATGTCTAAAACCAAATTAATTTCTTCCTAGCATGTGACTATTCCTTTTTTCCAGTAATACCAGTATTAACCTAATCACCTAGGCAGGAAACCCAGGTCATTTTGGCTCTCTTTCTGACTTGCCTTTTGTCCAGTTATCACCGTTTCTTATTGATTTCATCTTTCAACATCCTTGTGGGTGTCATATTCATTTAGGTTCTCATCTCTCTTGAATTACTGTATTGTTCTCCTGGGCCTGGCCTCCATGACTCTGATCTTCCTTTCTTCAGTCTGTTACACTGATTTCGAATGTTATTACGCACTGCTTTTGTTGTGTCACTTTCCTAGAGAAGATCTGGCCACTCTTAACCCATCTAACTTTACTTCTACTCTACATGAGCTCCTTTCTTATAGATTGCTTGGGCCTCTTCATGTCTTTGAACACTAATGCTTGTTCCCACTTTATGCCTTAATTCATGCTGCCTTCATCACCACTTTGCCCTGTTATTATGTATCTAGGTCATCTGTAGTACATAGTCTACAAGAAAGATTAAACTTCTCTGAGTATTCTAGAGAAAGAAGTATCTGAGATAGAACTATAAAATAAGGGTACAGAATTACCTGCCATCCCTGCAAGTCTCCACAGAGAAATAATTTAAATCTCTTACTTTAAATGCATTAAGAATATTTACTGAGTCCAGCCAGCATGGCTTAGCAGTTGAGCATTGACCTGTGATCCAGAAGATCTCAGTACGATTCCCTGTCAAGGCACATGCCTGGGTTGCAAGTTCAATTCCCCGCAAGGGGCATACAGGAGGCAGCCAATCAATGACTCTCATCATTGATGTTTCTGTCTCTCTCTCCCTCTCCTTTCCTCTCTCTGAAGTTAATAAAAAAAATTTTTTTAAAAAGAAGGGATATTTACTGAGCCTTTATCATGAGCCCACAGTACTGGGCTCTTGAGAGTAAAAGAATAAAGAAGACATCTCTCCACTATTTACTGTCTCCACTGCTACCTGCGTAGCCCAAGCCACCATTGTCTCTCACACAGATTCCTGCACCAGCCTCCCAACTGGGCTCCCTGCTGCCACCCTTGCCCCTCCCCAATCCTTTCTTCACCTAGGGTTCACAGTCGATCCCTCAGAAAGTTAATTCAAGACATGTCACTCTTGTCTAAAGCCCTCTCATGGCTTTCCATTGCAGTTAGGAAATCCAGAGTTCTTACCCTTGCTTACCCTATCTTGTCCTCTCCCTACTTCACTCTGCCATGCTACCTTCTCTGTGTTTTGAATGCAGTAAGCTCATTACTGCTTTGTAACTGAGTGTACTGTCTATTTTTTTTTCTCTAGAGTATGATTCCCTTGGTCTTTGCATGACTGGGTTCCTCTTCTCTGTCATTTCTGATCTTAGCTGAATGGGAGGCCTTCCACAACTACCCAATCTGAAGAACCTTCTCTGTCCCTTCCCCTTTTCTCTCCCAGCACTTTCTTAAATTATCTGTATTATATTACACTTACCATGATATATTTCTTATCTGTTTGTCTTTTTCTCTCTTCTCACCAACTTTCTCCTCTCCTCATCCCACCCCATGTAGAATATAAGCTCTGTGAGAACAGGGACCTTATTTGTCCGGTTCACAGCTGTATCCTTAGCACCTAACATACTGCCTGCAGCATGAAAGGCAGTCAATTTTTTTCAACAACATTTGTGAAATGAGAGAGAGGCCCATGCTTTTAAATATGATACAGTGTATTCAGAGCCACAAATGACTAGCTGAACACTGTAAGGATAAGTCATATCTATAAACACCTCTCGGTTCACAGCTAAAAGAGCAATTCATTCAGGCTGTAGGGGTGAGGGATAAAGTTGGCAAAGCTACACTGAGGAACTAGCATTTGCCTTTGTTCCTGCTTAAAGAGTAAGGGCATACTGCAACATTCAAACTAACCAAAAGGGAGTAGCAAAGGATGGCACTTGCAAGTGTAGAAGTCTTGAGATGTGTCTGCATCATGAGCAGTTAAGAGAAAGTGATGGATAGGTATAAGGCTGGAGCAACATAGGTGCCAGATTGTAAAGAGTCATGATAAGATTTTGAACTTTGTGTAGGAAATAGAGAACCTATTCTGGCAGCATTATGGAAGATACATTATAGATGAGGAACAAGGTATAGAGATCAGTTTGACTCAGAAAAAGGAAGCCTGAACAGTGAGGTGAGGGACAGCAGCGGTGTCAGATAAACCATGCATTAAAAATGTCCTTTCAGTTGTTTGGATTTCATTATTCAAGTTACCCTTTCTAAAGGTTTATTTCCATCCATCTTTCAGAATTTGGTTGATCTTGCAGGCAGTGAAAGAGCGGCTCAAACAGGTGCTGAAGGTAATGAACACTCATGCAATATGTTGGTCTGAATGTTTTCCTTTTCTTTTACAGAATAAAAAGTGCCAGCATGCATTTTAGAAACAAAGTAATGACAATAATAATTTTATGATAAAGGTCTTTAATGTAAAAATCAGCTTCTGTATCTAGCTAATTCAGGCTACTGTAGCATCAATTAAAAAACTAAAACTATGCAGTTGATAGGATTGTATAGCTGGAAAGCTCATGAGAGTACCGTGAAAACCAAATTTTCATATAATCAGCAAGGAAATTCGGAAAGGTAGTAGGGTACAAAATTAAATTCTAACATTAATAACTCTCAGAATACAATCAACAACAATACAGTGTACACTTAGACTGTTAAGTGTACAAAAGACTCCATTTACAACAGTGACGTAAATGATGTAATACCTAGGAAGAAACTCAATAAAAATTTCACAGACCAAAATAAAGAAAACTTTAAAATAGACCTGAAGGACATAACCGAATACTTAAACAAATGGAAAAGCATGCTTAGATGGGGAGGTTCAAAATCATCAAGATGTCAAGCCTCTCTGTTAATTTCCTGCAGCCTGACATAACCTATATCCACCAACCCAGTGAATCCTCAGTCTTGTAAACAAGAAATAAATGCTGCTTGTTTTAAGCTGGCTTGTTTTGCAGCCATATTACAGCCATAGCTGAATAGTGCACCTGTGAAATAATAGCTGTTCAAAATTATTTGCTGCAGTATTTTTTTGTATACGTGGTAGACTGAAAACCTACATGTCCCTTGACAGGGTGCTGGTAAATAAATTCTAATACATTCATACAGTGGAGTTCTATGCAATAAAATAGACCGATGATTACTGATATGATATGTTGCCAAGTGAAAGAAAGCAAAGTGCAAAAATAGTGTATTTAGTATGCTACTATGAGTGTAAAAAAGAAGGAAGAAATTAATTTACATGGTCTTGTATTTCAAAATATCTCTAGAAGAATAAACTAATAAATAATAAAAATGGTTGCCTGGTGTAGGAACAGGAATAGGTTAAATAAAGCATAAAAATGAGAGAGCTTTTTCGGTGTACTTTTTTTTTTTTTTTTTTAATGTTTGAGCCATTTGAGCATATTAACAATTTTAAAATGAAAACATTTTTGGTTGTGAGCCTATAGGAACTTAATTTGGTTGTAAGTCTGTAGTTGCTGGTATTTGGAGGTTTGGAAAAAATAGATTTGAACTGAGGACTTAGAGAGGCTCTTTTAGGAAATGGGCTTTTCTTCCTTCTGATTCTTTTCTTAGTCATCATTTTCCTTTTGCTAGTTCTCTCAGGTGACAACTTTGCCGATTCACTTAATAGGTGGGAGGAATAGGGAGAGAGCTCCTTCTACCAGTGGTATTAAAGGTGGACTCAGATCTAATCCAAAGCATAGACTTTAGCACCTGACCCTTTAATTTCTGATTTCCCTTATAACTTACTGGCAAATTCATCATCTAGCACAGAGATCAATTTTAGTTTTCATATTTGTTTAATGCAGGTGTGCGACTCAAGGAAGGCTGTAATATAAATCGAAGTTTATTTATTTTGGGACAAGTGATCAAGAAACTTAGTGATGGACAAGTTGGGTAAGTGTATCCCATTGTCATTTACCTATGAATGCTTACATTTTTCATTAGTTTGAAAATTATAATAGTTCGTTCAGTGACAGAAGTACTGATTTCTTCCATATGCTCAAAAGCTTTTGTGATTCTGCAAGAACGCATGACTTCACATACCTATGACTTTGACCAGCTCAGTTTACTTTTTTATTTTAAATATTTTGTCAGTAATTTTGATCTGCTTCCTTTAACCTGTGAAGAATTTTTTTTAAAACTAGCTAATTTAAGGTTCTGCATTAGTAAACCAACCATTTTTGTTATATAAAAATTCTTATTCTTTTTCTTCCCAAACTCATTTCTCACTAAGTGGTTTCATAAATTATCGAGATAGCAAATTAACACGAATTCTACAGAATTCCTTGGGAGGAAATGCCAAAACGCGTATTATCTGCACAATTACTCCAGTGTCTTTTGATGAAACTCTTAGTACTCTCCAGGTGAGTTTGATTTTTTATCTCAACTTAATATGGGGGGGAAATTATCTTGAAGAAAAAAATACTTACTAAGATTAGCTATAGTTTTTTTAATTGGCCTAACAAACCATTTAAAATTAATGTATTGTCTACTAAACAGCATTTTTTCCTTTTCCCAAACCTCATATCTCAGCTCCACAATTTTTGCCACATCTAACACTTACTGAAATTAACTTGATATTTTTCTTTAAACAACTCACTTTTTAACTTAATTTATTATAGAAGGAAACTTTACATCATTCCCATAAATGAAAACTAGTATCACTTGCAACAAGTGGAAGGTGACTCAAAAAAATGTTTGTGTGTCTGTATAACAATAATTCTTAAATTCCTGCTAGCTAATTGTTGCTTGCCTTGGCTCTGAGCTTAAGGCCTGCATTTTCTGTGTTTTGGTTTTTTTGTGTTTTAAGGAAAAATGAGAGATGTCAATAGAATAGCTTTCTCGATGATGAATTCAGTGTTTTTTAATGATAATCTTCATGTTCCTACTTAAAATTACTTCTGATACTTGTGCTCTAAGAAACATTGTTTCAATAGCTATTGAGCACTGATCAAGGTACTGTCAGAAACAAAGATAGAAAATAGAGTCCCTGGCTTCACAGAATTTATAGCCTTATAGGGAAGATTAGACTGTCTTCCAACATGATTGCCTTGGAATCGTAGTTACATGGCTAATAAGTAGGATAGAGTTCAAAGGAAGGACAGATGCTTTTGACTAGAAGCAAAGCTTCAGCTAGAGGAAGCACTGGCACTGGACTTTGAGGGGTAGGTGGGATTCTAGTAAGCCGTTTTTGTAGGTTTTCTGTCAGCATCTGTCTTTAAGATATTTTTTTCTCTTCTTTAAGATATTTCAGTACCAGGGTAAATTACAGGCATTGTTACAGGAACATAGAATGCTCTTTGTGTTCAAAAGTATATTAAGCCACATGGAAAGAGCATTGATTTTTCTCTAAAAAACTTAATTACTGAAAACCTAAATAGTGACGAAAATAAATTTTTCAGTGTCGAGCACTTAATACTCGTGTATTTTCCAGTTTGCCAGTACTGCCAAATATATGAAGAATACTCCTTATGTTAATGAGGTATCGAGTGAGGAAGCTCTCCTGAAAAGATACAGAGAAGAAATAATGGATCTTAAAAGACAATTAGAGGAGGTATGTATGAATCATGTATCTCAGTAAAGAATGGGACAGAAAGCCCCACCAGCGTGGCTCAGTTGTTGACCTATGAACCAGGAGGTCACAGTTCAATTCCCAATCAGGGCACATGCCCAGGTTTTGGGCTCAATCCCCCATGGGGAGCATGCAGAGGAGGAAGCCCATTAATGAAATGACTCTATCATCATTGATGTTTCTCTCTCTCTCTCCCTCTCCCTTCCTCTCTCTGAAATCAATAAAAACATTAAAAAAAAAAAAGGAATAGCCTGGCTGGGCGTGGCTCAACAGTTGAGCATCGACCTAGGATCCAAGATATTGCAGTTCAATTCCCGGTTAGAGCACATGCCCAGGTTGTGGTCTCAGTTCTCCATTTGGGAGTGTGCAGGAGGCAGCGGATCAATGACTCTCTCATCATTGATGTTTCTGTGTCTCCTCCTCCCTCCCCTTTCCTCTCTGAAATCAGTAAACATATATTTAAAAAAAAGAATGGAACAGAAATAGAATTGAGATCTGCCTAAATGCTCAGACTCTTAAATCATCAATATCTGAGTTATGCAACCTAACATTATTATTATTTTTTTTTAATATCTTTATTGGTTTCAGGGAGAGGAATGGAGAGGGAGAGAGAGATAGAAACATCAATGATGAGAGAGTCATTGATTGGCTGCCTCCTGCACGCCCCCGACTGGGGATTGAGCCCACAACCTGGGCATGTGCCCTGACCGGGAATCAAACCCCAATCGCCTGGATCCTAGGTGGACACTTGACCGCTGAGCCACGCCTGGCCAGGCTGTAACCTAACTTTAAAACAGTTTTCAACTAAGAAGAAATCAACTCAAAAGTTTTAGTTTAATTCACTATAAACTGAAAGATTTGGTTTCTTGAAACTAAGATTTTAGTTTTCATTTCCAAAGGGCAAAATTAGAGATTTTTTAATGGGCCAGGTATAGGTACTTTTTTAAAATTATCACAAATATAGGGAATTAGGTTAAAAAGACCATGTATGGTTACTTAAAATGACTTTCTACAGTTTCACATTATCTTGAATTCCTCTTCTAAACCTGCAGTTGCAATTTATTTGTTTTCATCGTTATGGTCCCCTATAACACCATTGTTATAACCTTATACATGGCATATGGAGTATTCACATGAGGAGAACTGTATATTTTACTTTTTATAAGATTGAGAAGTTGTTATGATAACTGCATATTGGTGTTCTGCAGGTAGGATATTTTATTCAATAACATTAAAATTTTCATGGTTCACAAAACATTTACATTCTGTTCTTTTAAGCAATTTTCAAGGTTTTAAAACCTAGCTATATTTATTATAAGATAACCTAATATATTCTATAGGTTTCTTTAGACACTCGGGCCCGGGCAATGAAAACAGACCAATTGACCCAACTTTTGGAAGAAAAAGAATTGCTTCAAAAAGTGAAGGATGAGAAAATTCAAAACTTAACGCGGATGCTTGTGACCTCTTCTTCCCTCACATCACAACAGGAATTAAAGGTAAAATTTAAAAGTTGACAGCTTAAACTTGGTATATAGAGAATAGAATTGGCATTCCTATATGTTTATTCTATAGTTATATATCTCTTATCCTTTGATGTGGTATATTCAAGAAACCCAGAACTTTCTGTGTATTTGCCTATACAGCAACATCACCTAAAAGGTTCATTGAAAATACCTATTCCTGATTCCCACATGTAGAGATCCAAATTGAAGAAGTCTGGAATATAGTCAAGGAATCAATTTGAAAAGTACTTCTTAAGAAATTCTAATGAAATTGATTAGGTGATTAGAAACCATAAGTATCTGGAGTGTGTGGGAATATTTTCTATTTAAGCAAATGTTAATCTCAGGAAAATTGACCTAGAATATGTCAACAGAGTGATCAAAATTCTGGCTTCCAGTATGTGTGCTTTTTGTTTCTTCTAGGGTAGTTGGATTTCTGTTATCCAATAGATCTTTTTGGGCTATGATGGTGTCATGGTTTAGAGAATGGTCTCTGGAGCTGGACTGCCTGGATTTGAATCCCGGTTCTGTCAGCCCCTAACTCTTGACCTTGAGAACAATTTCTTAACTGTACTTTGCTGCAGTTTCCTAATCAATGAGACAGCTTCATAGGATTGATGTGAGAAGTAATGTAGAATGTGCTTAACATTCCACATAGCAAATCCTCCATAAATGTATGCTATTGAGGCTATTATTAATATATATTATGTTTAAATCACCACGCAAGGTATATAGAAGACGCTCGAACTATTATTGACTGAGTGATGAATAGGAAATAGCCCAATGGAAAGTATAGAGATGAGTGGTTCAGGAAGACACTTACATGTACAGAAGTTGAGGAAAAAACATATTTCTCAGACTTAAAATGTTCTGGTGGCAAGGGCATTTTAAACCACATTGAAGGTTTTGAACGTGACATTATGCTAAGGACAGGAAAAAAGCCTTGGAAGTAACATGATTGGAATTGCATTTTAGAAAGATGTAGCTGTTGTGCACGTCAGATTGATTGGGCCTCTACAACAGGGCTGGGAAACCTTTTTTCTGCTAAGGGCTAATTGGATATTTATAACATCATTCTCAGGGCATATAAAATTATCAACTTAAAAATTAGCTATGAAAAAAGCTCCTATTTTTATTGAGTTTCGAGTCCCGTCTGCGGTTGCCTTGGTAGGAACAGCCCAAATGATTTTGCAGGCTGTATATGGCCCACGGACCAGATGTTCCCCACCCCTGCTTTACGAGGATGGTGGCTCTAGAGTTGGAAAATATTGGAGAAACTGAAGAGCTATTTGGGAGGTAGACTTAACAGGACTTTATGATTGTTTAGATGTGGGAGGCAGGGAAAGGGAGAAGGAGGTTTCCAGAATGACTCGCAAGCACTGCTAGGCTTACTGGGTAGCTGGTAGCAGTACTCGTTGAGTTAAGGAACAGGGAATGTAGAGCAGTGGAGCCACTCAATGTTTGATTTGGGACATCTCCAGTTTAAGGTCTCAGACAGTTGAAAATGCAAATGTTTGAAAATCCAGTGAAAGATCTGAGATGGAGACACCCATTTGGATATTAACTACTGCAGATCCAAATTAGGTCTTGGGAATGGACGAGGTTGCTTTGGAAGCCTGTTGAGAATGAAAAAAAACAGAAAGCCAAAGACAAAACCCCAAGAAACAGCAACTGCATAGGTAAAGGCAGAAAAGAATAATCTATAAAGAAGCTTGGGGTTAGCTCTAGAGTTAAGCAAACCAAGTGAAAGTGGTAGTGAAGGGAAGATAATATTTCAGAGAGGTAGTGTGGCCATGTTCTGCTGAGAAGTTAAATAAGATATATGCAGACAAAAATTTTTTGGATTTAGAAAAAAGTTCATTTGCAAAAGCAATTTGTGTTATGTGTTGACTTGAGATGGCCCAAAGCAATGAGTTCTTAAATGCAGGAGAAGGGTCTGGCCTTAGATGGAGGGAGAAACACCTGTTCATTATATCAAGGATGGGAAAGGATAGGCAGCAGTGCAAGTAACGCTTTCATAAATTTAGGCTTGTATTTTTGTGTGTGAAATAGGGTTACTTTTCATGCTATGATGGCAGGAGATGATAGAGACACAAGTTTGTAGACATGCTAAGGGTTTGAAATAGTTTAGCCTTTGTGAGGAATGGAAAAGGAAGCCCACGTGGAGAGGAGTCTGGCCAGGCAGCATTGAGGACCCAGGTGAGGCTGGCTGTGTAGCTCTGACAGTGTTCAGGACACTGCTAAAGGCTCAGGAGAGTATAATTCACTTGAGTGTACACTATTGGAACAGGTATAGGTAGCAATGAATGGGTCAAATGACTTGAGGTTGTTGACCCAAAAACATGATTCAGGTGATCATCTATGTAATCTGAGATGATGGGATGAGACCCAAAAAGGAGTTGGCAAGAAGAAACTAGTGGATCAAGGGACTAGAAGTCCCTCTTAAGCTTAATAGCCAAAATGGAATTGACTGAATCAGTGAGATGGAAGGGTAGAAACTTTAGATAGAGCAGGAAGTCTAGGTTTATGAGTTTCAGATAATGACAAGGTCCAGGAGTGGATTTGGGAGAGAATGGAGCTGAGCTGAAGGTCATTGGCGTCAAGAATTTTTATGACTGGGCTTTTGCAGAGCAGGCTGTGGAAAGGGCTGTCAATTTCAAGCAAAAAGGTATTATGTGGTAGGAGCATGAAAGCATGCAGTTTTACAAATGTATATATCTGCATTACACAAATATCTGTATTATACAGAAAATGTTGAGAGGCAATGCAGTGGAGTGGTTAGTGTATAGGCTGTGAAGTTACAGAGCCTAATGGAAACAAGGGAACTAGTTTCCATTTTTTAAAATGATTGACTTGGTAGAATTCAATGGGCTTAGTCACCAGTTGGATGTAAGATTGCACATAACTTCTCCAAACTTTTTGGACTCCCAGCTTCTCTATAAAATGGATGTGGTAATAGAGGATTGCTGAGAGAATCAAATATGATGATATAGTGCTTGTACTAGTAAAGGGACAAGAGAAGACTGGTATCTATGATACATGGAAAAACACAAACAGGAGTGGGGCAGAGGAAGAGAAACCAGCGAAGTGGAGTGAGTGGTGAGGACAGCTAGCTGAGTGGGAGAAAATCAGGAGACAGGAAGAAAACAATGTAGAAACTAAAAGAGAATGGTAGCCAGAGAGAAGTAGAGTCAAGAGTTTTTTGTTGGTTTTTCTGTTGGTTTTTTTATCAAAAGCAAACAGAGGCTTGAGCATTCCTAAAGCTGAGAGAAAGGAACCTAGTGAAAAGGACAGATGAACAGATCACTGATGGAGCCAGGGTCCCAAGGGAGACAGGAATAAAATGAGATCAGGAACACCAGTGGAAGGCATTAGCTTTACCAAATTGTAAGAGAATTGTCATTGTGAAGGGCCCAGTGAAAAATTTAACTGCTGAAGGAAATTAACATGGGCTACATGTCTGCTCCTTCCCACTTCAAGCTGGTTTCCCAAAGGTGCTTTTGGTAGCTATGATGGTGGAGCTGCAGCTGGCCGTTCAATAACACCACATTACTTTAAGGATTGTGAGTTAACCAATTTCTTTCAATTAAGCCCCAGAGAGGCTTGTAAGTAAAGATTCAACTTAAATTAAAAATATATATATTAAAATAGTTTCATCAAATTTATTATGGGGTTAATCACTGATTTGAAAAGTTTGAGTATCTTTTCTTGTCTAAGTATGTCCTTAGACATAAGATCTTAAACTAGGCTTAATAAGAATTCTACCAAGTCAGTCATTTTAAAAAATGGAAACTAGTTTCTTTGTTTTATTATCTGGGTGAAGTAATTTTTATTTTTTCTTCTTTAGGCTAAAATTAAGCGAAGAGTCACTTGGTGTCCTGGCAAAATTAACAAAATGAAGGACTCAAACTATGTAAATGAATTTAATATGCCAACAAATAGAACAAAAAGACATAAGACTGCTGCAGCTTCAGTAGGAGAAATTGATGAATGTGAGTGCTTTTTCAACTACTTTTAATTATAAAACTATCCCTATAATGGGAGACTACTTATAACTCAGTTAATATATAACTGAGTTGCTTATAACTCAGTTAATGTGCAAACACATTTAAATAAAATATGTATTTAGACGTAATTACAATGGAGAAAATGATAAAAATAAACAAGAAAGTGAACATTCCTGAAGCTTTCTACTTCCACATTTCATAAGAATGATACAATGTCATTAAAACACATAAGGCAGATATTTTTGTTTGTTTTTGTTGTAGTCATCCAATTAAGCTAGTATTCATGTAATACCTGCCTTAAATTTTGCTAATCTTGAAAAGGTGGAATTTGAACAGAAAACTTTTAAAATTATGTTCAACATTTTATGTATTTTTAGGAGCATTTTAAAAACTACTTATAGTAGTCAAATCTCAAATTTAGAATTTGTTCTTTTTACCTATATTGTATTATTAAGGATCCTATATTTTATCACTAATTCTAGCCAGTGATCTTAATTCACAAAACAGTATAAACAGTCACATCTGTTGTTAATGTATTCTTGTCATTCATACTATGAGCACATAATAATTTGATCTTATTACATTGGATCAGAAGTTTTTAAATAACCTTTACTTTGAGTTTTAGAAAACTCACTTGCATATTTATTGATAAATTCTTTTCCCCCTAATTATAGCTGTCTATTCAGAGGCTGATGTTTTCAGTAACACCTTTGATACAGTAACTGACATAGAGTGGAATCCAGCAACAAAGCTACTAAATCAGGTAACTTAAATGTATTTTACAAAACATTTTCCTCTTACTCTTTTTAAAATTCATTTGTTATTGGTATTTACTGTTGTTGTAGCACATTACTCTGACTTAATTTCAGTAATAGCATTGGTTCTAATTAAGGCTTCTCCACTTGTTAGACTCCCAGTTGATAACTGTGCCTCCAGAGGGAAGCTAAAAACTTAATAAAACAGGTGTATGGTAGTAGGTAAAATTATTCAGTTCATTACCAGCAGATCTTGGTATCTGTGATTTATTTTCCCTGTTTTGCCTTGGAAAATCCCCTGAGGGTAAAAAAGGACTGATATTAAGAGTCAAAATTATCAGGCATATAGTATAATGATACATCAGGAGGGGTAATATTGCTAAATAATAATGAAAAATAAAAGTAAATGTATTATATGTGGTCTTATCACAACTTTGGAATAAGGAGTAGTGAATACCTTATTTAGTAAATGTAAATTCCATATTTACTTTCTAGCCTGCTAATGTTCAAAGAAATATACAGGGTGTCCCCCAAAAAATGTATATATGCTTTAACAGCTGATAGCTTGATTTTGAAAATGAAATGTATTTTAATAAACACTGCTTTTATAATTATTTGAAGTGTGTGTATACATATTCGGGGGATATAGTTCTGTATATGTATTTGTTAAAGAAAATTTTATTTTCATTTTGGAACAAAATTGCAGCTATTCTTAGGACTTTTTATTAGCTAACCACTGTAATTAGTTATAATTAGTTAAGTATTATTGGTAAAGTGCTTTGGTGTCCCTAAAGCATACTCCAGAAGTTTGTTGTTTTTGTAAAATCCCTGGTGTTAGTTTTTGGTTTTTGTTTGGATTTTTTTTTAACTCATAATTTTTCTCTTTCTCTTAATAGTATAGAAAACAGAAGCAGGTCTCTACTGAGGATGGTAAAAAACCTAGCAACCGTTAGTTTTAGAGATCATTAAGTAATACCTCTGTTTCACTTCCTAAATTCAGAGCCATCTGAAAAATAAAATAGGAATCAGACAGTTGAAGTAAACCATCAGCTTTATTCCTAATGAGTTTAAGAATCTGTGGTGAAATGGACTTTCCATTATGTATCCTACATCCTACTCCTGACCATACTTTTCCAATCAGACACAGGCAGATCATTTGTTTATCTGAACTTTTTTTATTATTTTTTATTCTGCCCTTTTAAAAATAGTCTTCTATTCTAAGTTAGCTAGTTTACCAAAATGCAAACCCTTTGTATTACTGTGGATCAAGCTAAACCATTTGGATGCTGTTGAAAAGGAGAATGGCCTAAACTGCCAAATGATTCAAGGTTAAATTATTTGACTAATCCAAATTTTAGTTGAGGAAACAAACATGGTCTGAATTCTCTCCAGCTTGAAAATCTGGTTTTGTTTACAATAGGAAAATTTAGAAAGCGAGTTGAATTCACTTCGTGCTGATTATGATAATCTGGTATTAGACAATGAAAAACTAAGAAAAGAAAAGGAAGAAATGGAATTGAAATTAAAAGAAAAGAATGACTTGGACGAATTTGAGGCCCTAGAAAGAAAAGCAGAAAAAGATCAAGAGGTAAGGATACAGAAACATGAAACTAAACTAAAACAACACTTGTACAAAGTATCGTTCTCTTAAAGATATTTATTTGTAAGGTTGAGATTGAGGAGCCAGCCATTTTCTACATACATACACAATTTAGAGAATTTAAGAAATAATTCATTTATATTGTTTTTAAAATAGTTAAATCATATTTGTTTCACTTGTGCTTATGCACAAGAAGAACGAATTAAAAACATCTTTGGGAAGGTTTAGTGAATCTCCCTATTGATGGATTTGTATTGAAGAAGTTTTAATATCTAGCTGAATGTTTTATGTATGGATACTACATATGAATGGAATTTGTTTTCCATAGAAACTATATTCCTAAATAGAACATTATTAGAAAGCTAACTTTGCACATTTCTTTTTCCATATAAGAGAGTTACTGTGGAGATTAGCATAACTAATACTAAATAGTTTTAATGGAATTTTTAGAAATAAAACATCACTTAAATTTTCTAAGTATATAATATTAGGCTACATATTAAAACAACCAACCATGAAACTTTGGGGACTTAAATTTCTTAGTGCAGAGGGTCATTAATTTCACAAACACTATGAATTCTTTTGCGGAATTTTTTTTTTTTTCCATTGCTTTACAGAGGGAGGGAGGGAGGGGGAGAGAGAGAGAGAAGCATCAATGTGAGAGAGACACATTGATCAGTTGCCTCCTGCACACACCCCAACCCTACCTGGCCAGGGATCAAGCCTGCAACCGAGGTACATGCCCTTGGCCGGAATTGAACCAGGGACCCTTCAGTCCACGGGCCAACACTAACCACTGAGCCAAACTGGCTAGGGCTCTTTTGCGGAATTTTTGAATGCATAATCATTTTTCTGGAACAAGAATCCATAGCTAGTATCAAGCTTGTGAAGTGATCCATGAATCCTCAGAAAAATAAGAGCCAGTGTTTTGGTGTAAAGTATTAATTAATTTGCAGATACTTCTTAGATTTCTATATGGATAGTCCCAAGGGACACAGTCCTTTTTCCTCAGTATCATTGTTTAGTTCCTCACCCTCTTTACCTTTTTAAAGGAAAAAAATAGTTCTTTACCAAAACTACTATTTCCATTGTACCTACAAATTAAAGTGACACCTACATTTCACAGGAATTATATCCTGGGAGGCAAAAGTCAGTGACTTCTCCAGAGTTTCATTTAACTTGTTTTAAAATTTGCATATAAACAAAATGCAAAATGTCATGCAAAGAATATTGGACTTCAATCAATAAAACCAGCTTTAGTGAGAGGGTATAGTCTAGTGTCATGGTTAACGGCCAAACTACCAGGATTTGAGCCCCAGTTTTGCTGCTGACTAGCTCACAGATTCAAGCCTGGTGTGTATTACTGGCAAGGTCTTGAGCAAGTTATTGAATCTTTCAGGGTTTACTTCATGTATATCTCCATCCTTGAGGTTAAGTCAGGTGCTTACCGAGGTCCTTTCTAACTCCAAAATTTCATCTAATTTTTTTGCATATTTCTTGTTACATGACATAAAATTAACTTTGGGCATACATGTAACAATAATTTCTCTAATTTTTTTATATCATTTATACATTCAATTAATAAAAATTGAAGCACACACAAAAAGATTACAAAATAACACAGAATCTGTGACTTGAAACTTACAACCCAATTTTTTTTTCCTTTTAATCACTGTCAGAGAGGAAAATAATACTGTTCACTTCAGTTTTACTTGAACACAAATTAAAATTCTCAGTTCTAAAAGATAACCTAAAAGATTAAATAATAAAAACTTACTCTATTCAAAGACCATTTTATAATATCCATTCCATGTTAAATTAAAAACGTAAGTCTGTGTATACAGTAAAATATGTTCCAAAATGTACATTTGGGGGAAAAGTTTAACAAAAAAGGAGTGAAAGCCATATTATGGCCCGAGGATATGTGCCCTGGATTGCCTAAGGGTTTCATCAAAAATCACCAAAGTTATGGATAATTTTCAAGTGGGAATATAATAATATAGGGTGTTTAAACAGTAATTTTAGAGGGAGGTCAAGTATCATGCTCAGAGAACAAGAGAAATTTCAACCCTCTACCTATTTTGATCTTTTTAATTTTTATGATTTTCACAAGTTGGAGATTTTTGTCTTAAAGTTACATTTCGTTTCACCTGCTGCAAGTTACAGTTGAAATCTACAGTATTTTCTATGTAATCATTGATGATCTTTTAATCATATTGTACATTTTATCTTTGTGCTCATTAAACAGTACATCATTGATCGGTCACACTCAGATCATTACAAAAATCACTTAATCTTTCCCTGTTTCCAATACTTAAAATGAAGTACTGTTTCAAATAAAAATGGGAGAATTATTCTTTCTGAATGCTTTCAAAAATTAAGATTGGTTATTTAGTTCCTTATCATTAAATGTGATTTTGTTGCACAAAAGTTAGAAACAAAAGCAAAGGTAAAAGATAGAGCAAATTAAAGTTATAACCAATACAGATCTCTAAAACTTTGCTGAACAAGAGGGCAGCCACTAATCACATGTGGCAATTGAGCACTTGAAATGGGGTCAGTCTGAATTGATTTAAATATGAAAAAAATAATTTAAAATATTTTCTGAATTTCTATTATAGATTATATGAAGAAATGATAATATTTTGGATATATTTGGCTACATAAAATATATTAAAATTAATTCTCCCCATTTCTTTTCACTTTTTATTACAGATATCATGATAGAAAGGAAACTTTAATAAACATACTTGTATCTTTAAGTATTTGTATTTTAGACAGTTGAACAATATAAAGCAAGAACGTTAACTTTCCAATATTTCCCATAGAATAAACTGTCAAGGTAATAGTTGATAATCCCATACAAATCTCTGTAGATTTGGTAATCAGTAATATTGTAAAGGCACCATGAAACTACCCTAATCCAAACCTAAATTTCAAATCACAACTCATTAAAAAGTATGCCAGTGTAAAGCTAAATGGATAATTTATTGGGAAGAAAAAAATTTTTTTAGGATAAATACATTTCTGTACTTACCTAAAACAGGAGTCTATTAATTAGAAGTATATTTTTTCTAAGTTTGATTACGACTTTATCTCCTCCAAGTAGTGCATACTAATTTGCTTTTTAAGTTATTGTAGCTTTATTAACAGATGACAAATCTGCTATTTGGGTCATGCTGAGATATTTTTCTTGTTTGCTTGCTTCCTGGGGTTTGCAGATTTTTAGTTTTGGTGGTTGGGCTTGGTGTTGGATTCGGGGCTGTTTTGTACTTTTAAATAATGATGTGCTCTGTTACAGTAGCTCAAACAATTGATCTCTCTGTCCCTTCTTACTGTGTGGAGTGATTCTGAAGTGATTCAATAATTTTTTTTTAATTTTTTGCTTTATTAACTATTGGTTTGCTCTGTTGCCTATTCACATGCTTTTACAGATGCAACTAATTCATGAAATTACGAACTTAAAGAATTTAGTTAAGCATGCAGAAGTGTATAATCAAGATCTTGAGGTGAGCATTTATGTTGGTATTTTTACTGATAAGGAACTAGAACTATAAAACAAATCATGTAGTTGAACATGATTTCAGAAAATAAAAGAAATTACATTTTTAAATGATAACTATATCAATTTTACTATCTACCAATTTAAACTGCTAAATATAAGTTCTTTTTAATCCCTTAGCATTCAAATCCAGTTAAATTGTTTTACTCTCCTTTGATTCTTTTAGAATGAACTAAGTTCAAAAGTAGAGCTGCTTAGACAAAAGGAAGACCAGATTAAGAAGCTGCAGAAACATGCAGACTCTCAGAATTCAGAAAGTGTGAAAATGGACTTGTCATACTCATCGGTAAAAATCAGGTTTATTTTGTTGTGTAATCATATTAATATTTATAGTATGCCATCATCATCATAGCAAATGCTTATATTGAGCCAACTATGTGCTGGGCATTGTCTTGTTTTACATATAGTGTTTTATTTTATCTTGTCAATAACCCTGTGAGAGAGGGACTATATTACGAACATTGCCATTTTTACCGATAAAGAACCATTCATAGAGAGTTGAGGATATTATCCTTTGAGTGAAATGTAAATAAGTTAGTGATGAGTTTCCATTAAAAATTAGTAATTAAAAAACTTTTTCATTCTTCAATTGTTTGTACAAATGCATGCATAAGTGCATAGTCAGTATCTTCAGGTAAGCACTTATGTTGTCAAGAATCTAGAACTCTAAAACATGTAATTGAGTTTGTTTTCATAAATGTCATTAAGTTCATGATATTAATGCATTCTCATTATAATTTCAGCAACTATTTTTGAAAGTTTGAAGTAGTTTTTAGAAACTGTTGTTCTAGATTAGCTTGTACAAGATTGTGGCATTAAGTAACATTGAATCTCATGGTGAAATTATTGATTTATTTTTTTCTATTTGCTATCAATCTGCCTGATTACTTCAGGAAAGGCTGGCAAATCTCAGAGGGAAGAGGGAAGAGGGGTGGAGGGTAGGAAGATGTTAACCAAAGAACTTACATGTATAACCCATGGACACAGACAATAGTATCAGTTTGATTCTAGTTTTTTAGCACCCTTTATAAAAAGGTAACGGTTTCTAGCTTGAATTTTTTAAATATTAGTTTCTGCTCTATTTGAGTTTTTCAGAGTACTCTATTACCTCCTATTAGTACTTTTTTGTTACCTCCTGTTAATGACAATTCATCCTTTTTAAAAGTATTCTCACTGTTCTGATCCCTGGGTAAGAAAGGTGCTTTCATGTAATCCTGGAGAATAGGATTAATAGAGTAGCAAGCAGAATTGTCCACTTTTTAAAAATTGTTTATTTCTTACTCTTTATTCATTTTATTCATTCAATCATGCATTAATATTTTGCCACGGACATAGTTTGAATTTATGTAAGCTAAAGTCATGTTAAAATGCTACTTCTCTCTAAACATGAGACTTCTGATTTTTTTCATATATTTATAGGTCATTTGCATTTTCTCTTCACTGAGTTACCTATTTATATCTTTTCTTTCTTTTTCTATGGGATAATTTTCTTTTAAATATGTGATTTAATTTTTTTTAAATAATCATCACCTGAGGATATGTTTAGAGAGAAGAAGAAGGAGAGAGAGAGGAAAAGAGAAAGAGAGAAACATCGACCCATTGCCTCCTGTATGCGTCCCAACAAGGGATCGAACCCACACCTTAGGTATATGCCCTGACGGAATCGAACCTCAACCTTTTGGTGTACGGTATGATGCTCCAACCACCTGAGACACCCTGCCAAGGCTGGTTTAATATTCTTAACTTTACTTGCCTGTCATGTTTTGGAGAAAATAACTTAAAATCCATAGAGAACTTGACCATGCTAGCTGAACAAAAGTGTGTTAACATTTTCCAATCTGAGAATGTTAGATTTTACTAAATTCTTTTTGTCATGTGTATAGGAAGACACTGAAGACCTAAAACAAAAAAAGCAAACTCAGCTTGATGCTGAAATTATAGCCCTTGATGCCAAGAGAGAATCAGCCTTTCTTAGGAGTGAAAATCTAGAGCTGAAAGAGAAATTGGTAAGTGATTTTTGCAATATTTATAATCAAGCGTTTGTAATGATCAGTACATTTTTGTGAATTTGCAGTGTTTCTCTCAATAGAATGAACTTGAAAGTATATGCAAGCAAATGGAAAATGATAATCAATTATATCAAAGCCGGTTGGTGGCACAAAAGAAAGTACAAGTTGATCTGGAGAAAGAATTACAATATTCTTTTAATGAAATAACACAACTCACCTCCCTTATAGACGGCAAAGTTCCAAAAGGTATTTTGTAATATTAGACTACCTCTTTGCAAATCTGACTTTCTGTAGAAATGTTCCTAAGGATTTTGCAACAACATTCAACTTTCATTATTTGTGCCAGTATATATGAATGTTTCTATGGACTTCAGATCGTAAGAGTTAAAAATTGTACCTGATTTTGAAAAAGGTGATTCAAGAACTATTACCATGTATGGTGATGGATAGACTTTTGGGGATAATCACTTTGTAGTCTATACAGATATCAAATTATAATGTTGTATATCTGAAACTTTTTAACTACGTAGTCACAATTACATTAGTTGTTTATCAACTTTGCCTCTTTTTAAAATAAATTTTATATAATCTGATCAAAAATTTATATGTAGTTTAAATTGACTCAATAACTGCGAGCTGTTTAATTTACCAAAATTTTCATAGATTTGCTCTGTAATTTGGAATTGGAACGAAAGATCACAGATCTCCAGAAAGAACTGAAGAAAGAAGTTGAAGTAAATAAAACTTTGCATGAAAAAGTTAATTTGCTCTCAGAATTGAAATCTTTACCTTCAGAAGTAGAAATGCTAAGGAAAGAGGTAAACAAATTTTTAAGCAAATAACTCTCATTTTGATGATAAAGTTAAACAAGAAAATATACTGTTAAAGAAATAATAAAAATACTGCCTTTTTTCAGTCAAATATTTGCTTAGTTTCATTGTCTTTCTTTTTGCAGAAAAAGGTTTTTTTGTTTTGTTTTCTGAAAACTGCTTCAGTAGATCATACGTTGTTAACATAGCTGAGTATTGATTTTTTCTTAGATAAATGATAAATCTGAAGAGCTATATCTAATAACATCAGAAAAAGACAAATTGTCTTCTGAAGTAGTTCATAAGGAGAGTAGAATTCAAGATTTACTTGAAGAAATTGAAAAAACTAAAGATGACCTAGCAACTACCCAGATGAATTATAAAAACATGGATCAAGAATTCCAAGATTTTAAAAATTGTCATATTGAATTGGAGCAAAACTATAATAAGCTCCTTGAAGAGAATGCAAGAGTAAATCAGGAAATAGAAAATCTCTCTGAAGAATCTCAAAAACTCAGCTTAAGTTTGAATGCTTTAAAGACAGAGGTTGGTATAAGATACCTTCTAGGGAAATCATCTTTAGTCTTCTGGGGTTTGGCTTCCATGTGTATGCCATAGAATATTCTGCTTTTCACATTCACTTTCTTATTTTAAAGCTTTCTCACAAAACCCAAGAACTTCAGCAGAGTCAAGAAAGGTTAAATGAAGTGGAAGAGCTGAAGGAACAATTAGAAAGTAGAGATTTTAGGCTGCAAACAATAGAAAGGGAGAAAATACTGACTACTGAGAAGCTTCACCAAACCTTAGAAGAAGTAAGAACCTTAACCCAAGAAAAGGAAGACTTAAGACAACTCCAGGAGAGCCTGCAAATTGAGAGAGACCAACTCAGAAGTGACATTGAGGATACTGTAAACATGGTAAGATTTTAACTGATTAGACGTTGAAAACTCAGAGCATCTTTGAAAACATTATAGGAGCCATCATTTATTACTTATCAAGTAGAAACTATAAAATTATTTTCACCGTTTCTCCTTATTCTAATGGAAATGGTATTGTATTTCTCTGACAAAGAATATAGATACCCAAGAACAGTTACGAAATGCTCTTGAGTCCTTGAAACAACACCAAGAAACTATTAACATGCTAAAAATGAAAGTTTCTGAGGAAAGCTCCAAGAATTTGAATATAGAGGAAAACATAAGAGAAACTGAGGATGAATTTCAGGAAGAGGTAAAGAGTTTCTGTTCAAAATTTTCATATATTTATATATGAGCTTTCTCCTTAACCTCAGTCTTACTTATTACAGTGGTAATAACTAACAATAATTCATAAACTTCACCCTAATATCTTTTAAATAACTTCAAATATAACTGCTTACAATCAATTTGAAAAAAGACAAAAAAATTTAGTTCAAACTTTGAGCTGATATTTTCAGAGGGTTGATATTCTTTAAACATCTTTAAAAAGCCATTCTGAACTTTAGGAATATAAGAAAGATTCAGTGCTTATTATTAATTATGGCCAAAATACTTATTTTACATCAGATTTTGTATACTAAACTTGTTTATAGAGTTCACAATAAAATCAATGTGTGTATCCTACTTATGTCTGTTTCTAGGTCTTCGGCCATAATTTTACTATTAGGTGTTTAAATCCTACCTTAATTCATTCTAGGTAATACGGTTCATTTTTTCCTGAGACCTTAAGAGAATAACTGCTTTACTGCTTATTTAATACACAAGAAAGGCTAGGATGCTAATGATAATTTTTTTAAGGGAGGTATATTATAGTACACTAAGGCTGCCATAAGAAAATATCATAGACTAGGTGGCTAAAACAACAGAAATTTATTATTTATTTTCTCCTAGTTGTAGAGTCTAGAAGGCCAAGATTAAGGCACTTAAAAATTCTGTTTCTGGAGAAGCCTCTCTTTCTGGAATGTAGATGGTCTTTTTTCTGCGTCTTCACGAGACCTTTCTTCTGTGCACTTGAGCTGAGAAAGTGTCTGCTATATCCTCCTTTTCTTAAAGGACACCAGTCCTAGGGGATAAGGTGACTTCATTTAACCTTAATTACCCTCTTTAAATGCCCTGTCTCCAGTTGGGAGTTAGGGCTTCAACAAAAAAAAAAAAAATCAGTCCGTAATGAAGTATTTGGAAACAGAACTAAAAATTGCTTATAAATACTTAAAAGTATTGAAAATGAGTTTCAGAGATGATAGCTTTTTTCTTAAATATTCAGAATTATTTAGAAAAAGTAATTCTATAGTATATAGAAAAGGCTGAAAACAAAAACACCTTTATTTTTGTTCCTTCCCTAAATCTGTTCCTTCAGCATCTCATAAGGCACTTCTATTCCTCATTGATTCGGTCAGAAATCTGGGGATCACCCAACTACCATCTCTCCCTCCCAACTCACTCTATAATCCAAACCCCAAACTTTATGTATTTTGAAGTATGTATGTATGAAATCCTCCCACTTTTCTCTCTAAATCACCAGCACTGTAATCCAAGCCACCATTATTTCTTTCCCTGGCTTTCTGCAATAGCCTAACTGATCTTCCCACATTCATTCTTATACTTCTCTAATTGATTTTTCATTCTGAGCCCAGGCAATCTTTTCTTCTTAAAATCCTTTAATAGCGAAACGTCACTTGACATCAAGACCAGAGTCCTTTGCGAGGTCTAGGAAACCCTGGATTCCAGACCTACTGGTCTCTAGTGTTATTTCACTTCTCTCCTTCTGCTTATCATGCTCCAGCAACTCTAGTCTATTGCTCTTCCTCATCTCATGGCTTTCAGATGTTCTGGTCTCCCTACCTACAGTATTACCATACCTACCCCTCCCTCCTTCCTAACCACTCACTGTAGGTTAGGTTTGCCACTAATACCCTAGGAGAACCCAGTAGTTCTGTTTGGTGAGATTTGACATATATCTACTTTCCCCCTAAAGTGTCTCAAAAAGGCAGAGATCCTGTAATTCTCATTTCCTGTTTTATCTCCAGCCTCCAATAATACACTGACATCACAGCGAGCCCTCAATAAATAAGTGCTAAATACCTGAAAAATGGAAAAGTAGGGAAGTGGGAAGATTGCTCTGTAAATGAACCATTAAATCCTGGCTTAATTTTTTAGAAAGTATCCTGATTTCTTTTCCCCTAAAATAAAGTGTCTTTGGATATCAAATATATTTTATGATTCTCTTAAGATCGAAGAGGCTCAAGATATACAAGAGCAGTCCTTTGATCTACAGGAAAAAGACAGTGAGACTAAGAAAATAATCAGTGAGATGGAACAACTGAAGGAGGAACTCAAATATAAAGAGTCGGCACTGTTGAGATTAGAAATGGAAAAGCTCAGGTTGTCTGAGAGGCTTCAAGAAAGTCATGAGGAGGTGAAATCTACAGCAAAGGAGAGAGATGACCTACAGAGGCTGCAGGAGGTTCTTCAGTCTGAAAGTGACCAACTCAAAGAAAACATGAGAGAAATCTTGGCTAAAGTAGGTTACATTCTTTCCCCCATGTATGTATGTGTGTTTTTTAAGTAATTTGTAATCAGATATTTTTGTAGAAACTAAACCTTTGGAAAAAAGAATTAGAGTGCAATGGTTATTATGTTTCTATAAATTTTTTACAATTTCTCTATTAATAAAGCACCAAGAAACCAAAGAGGAACTTGAAGTTGCTCATTGTCGCCTGGAAGAACAGGAGGAAACTATTGATAAGCTAAGAATGAATCTTTCAGAGAGAGAAACTGAATTATCAAGCTTTCAAAAGGAATTAGAAACAACCAATGATGAATTACAGAAAAAGGTAAATGGGGGTAAAGGAACAGTGGGGGGGAAAAACCTGAGGGAAGTAGCTAACTGAATTATAAATAATTCTTACTGTTTGCATACTAAATTGTTTTAGAGAACATACTGGTTTTTTTACCTAAAGTAATGTGTGTATATTTTATCATTATTTTAAGATGCAAGAGCTTCATGAAAAACAGGAACAATTTATTTGTGTCAAAGAAATTAGTGAGACTCAAGAAAAACTGAGTGAACTGGAACAATTAAAGGAACAACTCAAAGCCAAAGGTTTGTTATTAGAAAGCATAGAAAGCGAGAAGCTTGAGTTAACTGAGAGACTTCAGAAGAGTGAAGAAGAAATAAAAATTATAATTAAAGAAAGAGATGAACTGAAGAGGGTGCAAGAGACCCTTCAAATGGAGAGAGACCAACTCAAAGAAAACATTAAAGAAATTGTAGCTGAAGTAAGTTTCCCTCTTCTGATATTTTTGGATACAAAAATATTGTTGAGGTGGTAATGATGCTTACTATTAAGGTTTATTCATTTTGCTCCAATCATAAAGGGACAGAAAGTCAAAGAGGAACTTAAAACTGCTTACAGTCTTCTGAAGGAGCACCAAGAAACTATTAGTACAAGGACTATTTTGGAGAAGATAGATCAAGGAGCAAATATTCAGAGAGATTTAGAAAATTCAGATGCTGAGTTATGGGGAAAGGTAGGTCTTGTTAGATTGGAAAACCTCCTTTTTCCTAAAAACTCTGCCTGTGCCCTAACTTGCTTTATGATTTTCTCAGATTCAAGAATTTCAGGAAAAAGAACATCAGCTTCTTAAGATGAAAGCTGTAGATGAGACTCAGGAGAAAATGTGTGAAATGGAATACTTGAAGAAACAACTTGAAACCCAAAAGTCAACTCTGGAAAACCTAGAAATGGAGAACATAAGGTTAACTGAGAGACTCCATGACAGCCTTGAAGAAATGAGATCTGTTTCAAAAGAAAGAGATGACCTTAGGAGTGTGGAAGAGACTCTCAAAGTAGAGAGAGATCAGCTCAAGGAAAACTTAAGAGAAACTGCAATTAGAGTGAGTTACCAGCCTTGGGGAAGGTTGAAAGAGGAAGGGGGAGTGTATTTGGTAATATCTTCCAAATATTTTAGTAAGTTTATTCATTTACCTGAAAAGTTCAATTGTAGCTGTTTATCCTGCACACATTAGCACAACTGTGCAAATATATTTGTAGAAGGATATTCATTGCAGCAAGCTGCAATAACAAAATAAAGCAAACAAAAAATAGGGAAAGTTCTAACTGTATAGTGTTAGGAGACTGGTTAATAAGTGCAGCACATTCAGACCGTGGAATAAGCAGACACAGATAAAGAATGAGGTAGAGTTATGGTGCTGACTTGGAAGTATCCTGGTAGGGAAAGGCGAAATTGTAGGGTTGTATATCTAGCCTGTATTAACATCTGAGAGTCAATTATAGGATGAGCACTAGGAGGTGTAAGGAGGGAGGGGAATTTTTACTTCTTACCCTGTTCTTTTGCACATATGGTTTGAAGTGTGTTACTCTGAATGTATTTTTCTTTCTCTAATAATGAAGGACCTGGAAAAACAAGAGGAACTAAGAATTGCTGACATACATCTGAAGGAGCATCAGGGAATTATTGATGAACTCAAAAAGATTGTTTCTGAGAAGACAGATGAAATATCAAATATGCAAATGGATTTAGAAAACAAAAATAGTGCCTTAAAAGCACAGGTATTTCTTTTAAGTTGTTACCTAAGTGACAGTTTGAATGAAGTCTTTTGTGTAATGAAATAGGATATGAGTCATCCTAAAATTGTGGACGTGTAGAGGTTTGTCTAGATAATTTAGAAA
This sequence comes from Miniopterus schreibersii, assembly GCF_964146895.1. Taxonomy (NCBI): domain Eukaryota; kingdom Metazoa; phylum Chordata; class Mammalia; order Chiroptera; family Miniopteridae; genus Miniopterus; species Miniopterus schreibersii. The sequence goes on along the minus strand of NC_138101.1, from coordinate 63,351,234 downwards.
CTATTGTTTAGCTTTTTATCAGTATCTGTTTATATCTTAATTTATTGTGTAATTATTTCAAGATCCAAGAAGTTCAGGAGAAAGAACATCAACTTCTTACGGTAAAAAATGATCTCAGGGAAAATATGTATCAAACAGAGCAGCTGAAGAAGCAGTTGGAGGCCCAGAATTCAATCTTGGAAAGTATAGAAACAGAGAAGTTAAGGTTGACTCAGAAACTTCATGAAAACCTTGAAGAAATAAAATGTGTTACCAAGGAAAGAGATAGCCTAAGAAGAATGGAGGGAACCCTCAAAATGGAGAGAGACCAGCTCAGAGAAAGCCTCATAGAAACTGAAGCTAAAGTAAGTTACAATCATACCCCTTCCTAGTGAGGAAATGTGTTTTGACAGCAGTGAATCTTTCTTTGATATAGACATACCCAAACACACACATAAACCACATTGTTGTTCATTGTAACCGTTTGTAATAAAAAAAAATGGGAAACAACCAAAATGTCCATCAGAAGGAAACTGGGTAAAGATGAGCAATATGTCAGAATGCTATACAACAGGTTAAAAAAAAAAAAAATTTACATAGATTTAATTTGGAATCCCAAAATAACTCTTAGTAGGAAAAGCAAGCTGTGGAATGGTATGTAAATAATGTGTTTGCCTCTGGAAAGTAGAGGTTATGAGGAGGGGAGGACAGGAGAGGGAAAAGCTTTTAACTTTCTAACAAAAATGTAGAGTAAGAAGTAATAGTTGTGTTATTTTTACTAAGAAAATATATTACTTTCATTAAAAAATACTAGTTAAAGTAAGAAGGTTTAGCTTTATTCTTTTTACTAAGAAAACATCACTTTCATTAAAAAATTACTAGTTAACATTACCATATGTCACTGTTCTTAAAATGTCTCTAATGATAAAAAATCTGGAAAAAAAGAGGAACTAAGAATTGCTCACATGCATCTGAAGAAGAACCAGGAAACTATTGAACTCAGAGGGTTTGTTTCTGAGAAGACAGATGAAATATACAAATGGCTTTAGAAAATTTAAACACTATATTACAAGATATATATGGGGGGGTGAGCTTTGATTAGATATCTGGTTTATTTGTGCCTGAAATCTACTGGGGATGTAAGATGGTTTAGCCACATTGGAAAACAGCTTGGCAACTTTTACTAACACTAAACAGATAACTGTCTGTGGCCCAGTATTTCTACTCCTTGTGTATGTACCTAAGAGAAAAGAGTGCGTGCTTCAACATACAGATATGTACAAGAATGTTCATAGTAGTTCTAATCATAATAGCGAAAAACTGAAAACAACTCAAATGCCTATCAACAGGAGAATGGATAAATATATTGTGATTTATAAGATCAAAAGCAGGCAAAACTCATCTAGGATGAGAAAAGTCAGAATAATGGTTATAGAATGGGATATACAGGAAATTTATGGGGTTTTGGTACATAGATATATACACATGTTAAGAATAATTGAGCTATACACTTAAGAACAACATTTATGTATATTATAACCTCAAAAGAAAATAATTTCTGTGTGGAGTTATGTAGAGTATTTGTAAGAGTGACATGGGAAATCTTGTCTAAATCAATTTAGAAACTATTGCTTATTTTTCTTTGAAAAACCTTCTGTATTTTAACATGTTATTTTATAATCATCTTAAGATCCAAGAACTTAAGGCAAATGAACACCAACTCTTGAAGTTAAAAGAAGATGTCACTGAGACACAGAAGAAAATGTCTGAAATGGAGCGATTAAAGAAACAACTCAAAGCCCAGAGTCTAACTCTGGATAAAATAGAAATGGAGAACTTAAATTTGGCTCAGAAACTTCATGAAAACCTTGAAGAAATGAAATCAGTACTGGAAGAAAGAGATAATCTAAGGAGAGTAGAAGAGACTCTCAAACTGGAAAGAGACCAACTCAAGGCAAACCTACAAGAAACCATAGCTAGAGTGAGTTGTGCTCCTTTCTATCCAGTAAGCATGTTTTTAATACAAGAGGCTGCCTTCTTTGAAAATAAATGATACTGTTGGTGAAATGTAAATATAATCTTTTAGGAAGACAGTTTGACAATATCATATTAAAAATTTATCAGCATATGCATTTGCTATAGCAATTCCACTTCTACGAATTTATCTTATCAGTATAGCCACACATTTGGACAGAAATACAGCAGCATTTACTGCAACATTGCAATCCAAATGTCCACCAATAAGACACTGGCTAAGTGGGGCTCATCTGTGTAATGGAATACTAACCATAAGAATGGGGTATGTGATACTGATTTAGAGGGATGCCCAAATGATGTGAAAGGTGAAAAGTAAGTGGCAGAGTTCAACAGGGAGCAGAACTGGGGTGGGTGAGGTTTGGCCCAGGAACTCTTACTTTATATCCTCTGCACTGTTCTAATTTAGTGGTAGAATGGTGGTGATTTTTAACTATAAGCATGCATTTTGTAAGGTTTTGTTTAACCAGTTCAACATTAGGAAAAGGTAATGTTTCTTTATATCCTCATTTTTCAATTTCTTCTAATAATAAAGAATCTGGAAACACAACAGGAACTAAAAATTGCTCGTATGCATTTGAAAGAGCACCAAGAAACGATTGATAAATTCAGAGAAAGAGTTTCAGAGAAAACAACTCAGATTTCAAATATTCAAAAGGATTTAAGCAAATCAAAAGATGATTTACAGAAAAAGGTAAGTGTTGTTTTGTTCTTTGGGGAGTGTCCAAAATTATTTGTGAAGTAAGTGGATATAGATATAAATGTGGACATAGATATGTATGTACCTATATAACAAATAGACACTAGTTTCCTTCCTTGAAAGAATTCTGTTTTCATTCTAACTTGTTTTTTAATTATCTCAAGATCCAAGAACTTCAAAAAAAAGAGCTTCACCTTCTTAAAATGAAAGAAGATATCAATAAAACTCATAAAAAAATGAATGAAATGGAACATTTGCAGAAGCAATTTGAGACTCGAAATTTATCTATGCAAAGTATAGAAATGGATAACTTACACTTGACTAAGAAACTTCATGAAAGCTTTGAAGAAATAAGAATTGTAGCTAAGGAAAGAGATGAGCTAAGGAGAATAAAGGAGTCTCTCAAAATGGAAAGAGACCAATTCAGAGAAACCTTAAGAAAATTGATAGCTAGAGTGAGTTCAGAATCTTCCCCCATCTAGTAACTATTTGTAAAAATCATGCTTTTTTTAAAAGAGTAATAGTTTGTTTTGTTGTTTTTCTGCAGATGTCTGCAAACAATAAAGGGTAATGGGGAAACTATTACTATAATTCCACACAAGCAGGAAATACATTTTTTTTTAAAAAGTCAAAATGGTTTTTAAAGGGTTTTAAAACCAAGAAATAGTGTTATTCTCAATGGAGAAATATTTGAACGATTAGATTTGTAAAAGATTAAATACCCCATTTCACTACCTCTACATGATAGAGTTTTAGACGTCGGCTCTTCTTAATGAAGTTAGAAGGTAAAAAAGGCACGGTGAATACAAAAAAAGGAAGTTATTCTAGTATGACTGTTTAAATTGAATAAGAAACAATTCAGACAAGAAATTATATGAAATCTATAAAAAACCTTTTTCATTCTCATAGTTCAATAATAAAGAATAAAGTAGAAACAATATCATTTGTAATCTCAATAGAAATATCAGACAAAAAATGTCACACACTTGGGAATCATCTTTATGTTGGCCCTAACTAAATTTATAGAGATTTAAATCACTCAGGTTTTTTATTGAGCAGTTGATTATTCTTTTAGGTCTTCTTGTGAACAAGATAAACAAGTGGGAGAAAATTTTGTTTTATACAGAAATACAAACTGTAAATAGGATACGAGTTTTCTGTTTCAGGGTGCTGGGAAGAACATATTAGTGGGGCTTGGAACACTGTAGATAGTACAGATGTTTTTGCCAGTATGTTTAGTTGGCAGCAGTGATTCTTATTCAGAAATTTGGAAAAGTAGGAACCAGATAAATCTAAAACCTAATTTGCAACTATGAAGACTATAGGAACAAACTCTAGTTCCCAAAAGTACATGGTTTTCCCATTCCCCCCCAATGAGTTGAGATCACTCACTACAAGACTCAGTGGTACTATTACTCATTTTTTACCGTTTTCAACATTGCTTTTGAACTACAGGTGTAATATTTACTTCCATGATTGAAACTTAATATATAATATGTAATTTAAAAAGTATGAGTAGAAATTTCCTTTGAATGTAGTTATAGCTGAAGCCTTATTTATTTTTTTGTGTCAAAGCAGGACCAACAGACCCACAAAGAGGTAGTAAAATATGAAAAAGAGTTACTGTGTGATGAAAAAGAACACCTTACAGCAAGCCTGAGAGAAAAGTGCTTTAGGATAAAAGTAAGTTTTCCCTGTTAAAATTACAAAGGAATATTGGTACCCTTCAAAGGTCTATGGCAGTGATTTTCAACCGATATGCCGCAAGAATTTTTAAAACATGCAATACCTGCCCTGGCCAGGTACGTCAGTTCATTAAAGCGTCGTTTCGATACACCAAGGTTACAGGTTTGATTCCCAATCGGGGCATATACAAAAATCAACCAATGAATGGAAAAACAAATTGATCTCCCTCTCCCCTACCCCCCCATTTTTTAATTTTTTTATTTTTTAAACATGCAATACCTGACTATTTAGTCAGGGGCACCAACCTCTTTTCCCTTAGATTGTAAAATTAAAATATGACAACAGCCAGCACAACAACAGCCATCCAGTGTGATTGAATCAAAATTATACCTTTTTTTTTTTTCTTGTTAGATAGGCAAAAAATATATTTTTGGTGTGCTGTAGAATTTTAGTAATTAGCTTATGTGTCCCTTGAGATGAAAAAGGCGAAAATCTTTGGTCTATGAGGAACCTCTGGGGAATGAAAAGATAGTGGTCAATGTTTCTAAACTTTCTAGTGCAGGTATGTATGTATACATATATACATACATAAAACAGTGGGGGCTTGTGGTTTTAAGGCTTCGCTGGAATGATGATATTTGAGTAAATACCTGAACGAGGTGAAGGATTGAGCCATACAGCTATCTGCAGGACTAGCAGTGTAGGCAGGGAGGCACAACAAGTGCAAAGCTCCTGTGGAGAGCCTGCCATATGAGTTCCAGGAACATCACGAAGGGGGAAAGCTAGAAATGAGGTCAGAAAGTTAATGGGGAGGAGGCAGGCAGAATTTTGAACATGTGAGAGACATGATTTGACTTACATTTTAAAGGGATGACTCTTGTGTTGAAAACAGAGTGGAAGCAGGAAGACCATTTGTAATCCAGGCAGAGAGATGATGGCTTGGCCCAGAGACGTAGCAGTGGAAGTAGTGAGAAATGTTTGGTCTGTATATTGAGGGTAAAACCAACAAGATTTACCGTCACCCCTGTTAGAATGCAAGATCCGTGAAGACTGGTGTTTAGCACATTCCTAGTGGAAGTCAGCATTCAATACCTATCTTATTTTTTCTCTGTTCTCTCACTTCTTTGTTGTTCTCTGTTTACTCTGTTCTCTTTTTGTTTTTTCTTTGTTTTTTAAGTTCCCACTTAGGTTCTTTTGTTCTCTCTTTTCCCTCTTTTTTCTCTGTTCTTTGTTTTCTTCATTTTTTTCTGTTCTCCATTTTTCTGTTTTCTGTATTTTTACTTTGTTCTCTCAGTTTTCTCTTTTCTCCTTGTTTCTTGGGTTTTGGGTCTCTTTGTTTACTCTTTGTTCGTTCCCTTTCTCTTCTCTACTTTTTCTTTGTTGTCCGCTGTCTTTTATCTTTGTTGTCTGAGTTCTCTTTTTTCTTTGTATTTTCACTTTCTCTGGTTTTTTTGTTGTTGTTCTGTTTTTGTTTTCTTCTGTCATCTTTGTTTTCTCTTTTTTTCTTTGTTCTTTTCCTTTCCTCTGTCCTCATTTCTCTTTTGTTTTCTCCTTTTTTCTTTATTCCTGTATTTTCTTTTTGTTCTCTCTCTGTTATCTTGATTTTCTTGGTTCTTTTTTCTTTATTCTCTCTGGTCTCTGTTTTTTTCTCTTTTTTTAGTTTCCTCTTTTCTATTCTCTCTTTTTGTCTCCATTTCCTCTGTTCACTCTTAATTCTCTCTGATTTCTATGTTTTCTCTTTTTCCTCTTTGATTTCCTTGTTTTCTCTCAATAGGTATCTATTTCAAGTAAGAATGAATGACTGCTCAGTACCATAATGTGATTTATCCTAAGGCCAAAGGCAGGAATCCCCTTGCCAACATCCCAGATGAATGAACATCTGTCTAGCTTTTCTTTAAATTATGAAAAAGAGAGCTCATTATAGTCAGAAGCCCCTCGTTCTATTGTTTATCACCCTGAACTACACGGGTTATTTATTACATGATTTTATCAACTTAAATGTAACGTGCTCCTCCACTTATACTCAGACCACTAAGTTGCCTGCATTGCCTCTAGTCATTTGAGCATATGGGCCCAGGCTTACTGAGTGTCTACCACATGCCAGGTACTATATTTGGTGCTTTACCTCATAAAATAGATTTTATTGCTCCATTTATAAACAAAGTAACCAAAGTTGTTGAGAGAGGAAGTTTAGTAGTTTTCCAAGGTCACACGGCTAGTAAGTTGGTAGAATAAGGATTTGAAACCAAATCTGATTAAGTTTAAAATTTGGGTATAGAAGCATTTTTACAACTTTAATTTTATTTCTTTTAACACATAATGTGTGTATATTTTATAGAGTACATAGATATAGGTAGTTTGAAATATTTTACTTGATTCTCCTAGGAAACTTTGTGGCTGTTATTGTAGTCTTCATTTTGTGGTTGAGAAAATGTCTTGATGATTTTCCCACTCAGGAAGTGGCAGAGCTAGAACCTGAACTCTGATAAAAGGTTAGAAAACTCAGATTCTAGGCAAATAGAAAGGTGTGAAGAGGCTATACCAAACTAGCAAATAGCTAGCTTGATTCTTAGTCACTTGTTTTATCTGCTACCTCACACTGCCATTGTACACATAAGCCAGTACTCATTTTTGAGCTAAAATATATACTAGATAGAATTCAATCAAATTTCTCTTCAGATTTTGTAAGTGCTCATTCACATCATGGATGTTCAAAAGACTAAAAGAAAATATCAAAATGATAAAAAGGGTTATTTTTTGGTTTCTTTGTTATGTTTGTTTACATTTTTTTAATTTTCACAATAATTATACATTATTTCTATAATCCAAAATCAATAATATCAGTTTCCTTTTTTTATTTTAAACACAACAGTTTTAATTTATTACTCTCCTACAGAAAATGTTAAAGCATAAGTTTTGTTACAATTCTAAGGCTAGAACTATTTATTGTTAAATTAGAATCATTTATTAAGTTGAATGAATTCTAATTTTCTTTAGGAGCTTCTGAAGAGATACTCAGAGATGGATAATCATTATGAATTCTTAAATAGATTGTCTCGTGACTTGGAGAAGGAGACTGAAAGCCAAAAAGAGATTTCAATTAAAATAAAAGCAAACCTTTCACTTCCATTTCCACAAACCAGAGAGATTCAAAAACTTCTCACTGTAAACCAAAGGTGTTCCATGGAATTCTACAGAGTCATGAAGAATCTTAAGGTAACCTTTTTAGTAATATCTTTGTAAATATTGCTATAAATTAAGTCCTGCATTGTGAGTTGACATATTTGCTTCTTAGTGTATGTACTATTGACTGAATTAAAGATTACATGTGTCTAAGAATAGCATGTGCAAGATTCTCGGTGCACCTGGGACCTGGTCATTCAACAAAACCTGAGCTCTTCCTATGGGCCTCAACACTGTGTTTAGGTGCTTGGGAGACAGGTGTGAATAACATCTCAAATATTTCATAGTCTAGTGGGCGAGGCAGATATATAGATAGGTAATAATAAGTGCAGCGATAATAAGTACATAATAAGATGTATGCGCGGGTTCTATGACATACCAGGAAAGAAGTTAAAGAAGATAAGACTAATGGAAAATAGACTCATTTAGTAAAGTGTGGATGGAGTTCATTTTGCAGATGATGGGGAGCCACTGGACAGCTATGTTAAGTGGTGGCAGTAAGGTGATCAGATTGCCATTTTAGATACTTCACTACAGATTAAGAAGATATGAGTGTGCAGGGGATAAGGCTAGTGGCAGAAAGAAAAGATAAGGCAGTTACAGTTGTCCAGATGAGATATTATGGGTGAGTGTACTAGTAGGGAAGGACTCATAGGGATGGAAGGGATGAAAGAAATTAAATATCTGGCAACTTAAAATAATAGGCCTATGTTTGGTAGTGGAGGTAAGGGAGAGTTTAGATTGCATCCAGGACCTGAACTTAGCCAGGTCTGTGAATAGTGAGAAGACAGATTTGTGGAGAAAAGGAAGAGGGGCAGGGGGAGTGGGGCAGGATGAAGGCCAAGCGTTTTCTGGGAAATGTTTTGAGGTAGAAATACCTATGATGGAGCACCCAAGAAGAGAAACTCAGGAGGCATTGTCAACCGATGGTCCTTGGTGCCAGTTCAGTGCCAACAGGAATCCCCAGTATGGGCTGTGGTAAAGAATGAAACTTCATTCAGGGCAACACAGCTCAATTGTGAAACTGCACAGCTGTGAAAACAGCACAGGCTTCTTTCCAGCTAGACAGCTGCTCTGCTCCTTGGTGGTCTGCCGTGCACTGCTCCGTGCCATTCCATCCTGTGCTGCATTGGTCTGCTCAGCTCTGCCCTGGTGAGACATCTTGTGTTTCATCTCAGCCAGGGAGATGCAGTCATCTGGCTTCGGTGGAAAGGGAAAGTACGCTCTCAGAGCCAGAGAAGAGCTGGCTTATATAGGCAGAAGTTTGGGGCCCTGTCTCTGATGGATCTGCCCTTGTACAAATGAGGACTCCAAATCCTGCAGTTTGATTGGTCCAAAAGGCACTGTCCTAATTGGTCAGAATAGAACTGCTCTTATTGGTCAGAATAGATCCGCTCTGATTGGCTGGAGCTGTGCAGCTCTGATTAGATAGGGAAAGCCTCAGTCCTATTATTGATCAAAATAGGAACTCCTTTATAAGGGCTGGCTCAGAGGGCAGAAACACAATGCAAGCAGGCAGTTCAGTGCAGGCTTCTTTATGAAGTGTAATTTGCATGAGAGGCTCCTGTGCAGAAATGGCTGCTAGGCTCTGCTTTCTTTATTTGAGCCCAGTTTGCCACCAGTAGCCGTTCTTAGTAGATATCTTTCTTTCTCTGGGCTCAGTATTTAGCTGTAAGTCTGAGGTTTGTCAGGAGAAGAGTCAGGACTAAAGATAAAGATTTGGTGTTCATTGGCATATAGGTGATGGATAATACAATATATGTGAGTAAGGTTACCCAGAAAGCATAACAGAGGAAGAAGAGCCTTGGAATGAGAAGAGACTTTGGAAAAGATAAATTTTCAAGAGACAATAGCAGAAAAGAGTAACACATGGATCGAGGTTGGAAAAGTCAGACAGAAGAGAACCAAACAAAAGTGCTATCACTCAGGTCAGTGGAGGAGCATCTCAAATCAGACAGCCAGAATGTGGACTGAAGAGATTCCCTCAATTTGTTGATAATAGAGCTCATTGGTGACCTTTGTCCAAGCAGCTTTAGTTGAGTAGTTAAGGAAAAGGCCAAATTACAAGAGGTTAAGGAATGGTGGAAGTTGAGAAAGTAGGGAGGGGAGCAGGTGCCTATCCTACCTAGTTAAATTGCCCCTCAGGTTCTGATAGTCTTTTCACAAATCCTGACAGTCAGATATCCAGAATTTATTCATGAAGTCCATGGAACATATAACATTCAAATTATTGTCACCTTGAAGTCAAACATCTAAATGTGCTTGACAAGTAAGTCTTGAGGTATGACATACCCATACTGGTTACCAAACCAAGACAGGCAGAACAGGATGTTGAAAATGAATTATCAGGTATACCTGGTAAACATGGGTGATTGGTGATATAATTAACCAAAAAAGGGGCAATAAAGAAAGTTGGGGGGGTTTTAGGAGGGAAAGATCATGTTACATTTTAAACTGATTCTGAGGTATTTTTAGGACATCCACAGGTATATCCAGTAGGAAGTCAGAAATAAGGAACCAGAAATTACTCTTCCAAGATGCTGAGAGGAGAAAGTTGGGGGTAGATAGGGTCTCTCTCCTTTTTCCTCACTTATCAGAGGATCTAGATAAACCAGATGCCATCCCACCTTTAGTCGTGAGGGTTTAAAACATTCTTTAAATGTAATGTAAGTTTAATTTCCCACTTTGTTTCTCTGCAAGTATGCGGTAAGCAATGTTATAATGATAAAGAAAGAACAGCACGAATCCATCAATAAATTTGAAATGATTTTTACTGATGAAGTGGAAAAGCAAAATGAGCTGCTAAGTCAATTTTCACACCTTCCACAAGATTATGATGCACCATCCAGAGAATTAAGGAACCTCAAATTGAGCCAGAAGGTGGATCTACATATTGAGGTATAATTTACTTTAAATGGATTTAATTAGATTTTAAGCCTTTTTTATCAAGTTGAAGGGTACCTTTTCATGTGCTTACAGGCATTTTCATTTACCAAAAATTAAAAATAAGCTGCAGAGTAACAGCTGGCCAGATGTAAAGAGTACCAAGTAATAGAGTAGCCTCCTTTCAGAACTCTGCTAGTTCAGAAAAATTTACATAATATCAGCAAGTGGGAACTCATGGGACCCCAGAATAAGTCTCTAAATGCCTTCTAAAACTTCTAGACCTGTGACTAGGAGTCAGAAACATTTTTATTGCAACAGCTCCCCATGGAATGTCCTGCTCTCAGCCAGAAATGTGAGGCTAGCATCTAATTTCTAACATGCAGGTAAGGACTGCTATATGCACAGAAAAGTTACTTCCAGAAGCACTTCGCCTATTGTGATTATTAGTCACAGATTTATGGTTTTGACACGTTTTAACTCTTAACAGGCAAAATTTGTAGGCCTGCCTCTGTTATATAGCCTATACTGCCAAAACTTTATTATTCAAATAACTAGAATAAAGTTTTAAATTAGAATTTTATTTCTAATATAATTAGAATAACTAGAACTATATTTACTTCAAAAATATTAAGAATGAGAGTTCAGTAAGGTATTTTCCCCTTTTTATGATATTTATATGATATTTAGATAAGAACTTTCCTAATGTTTGCACAATTCATTGCTTACTTTTTAACACAGGAAATTCTCAGAGATTTTTCAGAAAGTGACTTCCACAGCATAAAGACAGAATTTCAACAAGTACTGAGTAAAAGGAAAGAAATAACCCACTTTTTGGAAGAGTGGTTGAATACTCATTTTGATATAGAAAAGCTTAAAAGTGGCATCCAGAAAGAAAACGACAGGATTTTTCAAGTGAATAAGTTCTATAATAACAGAATAATTGTAAGTAGTAATTTTTTTATGCTACCTCATTCTTTTTGTTATTCACTTTAATTTTTCTACCTCATTCTTAAAAGGACTTAGAGCAACTGGATTTTTAAGTATGTTTTATTTATTTGTATATGGTTTGTGCAAAAAATTGACTATGTGAAACATGTTCTTCCTCTAACATATTATGCTTCCTTAAGATACTTAAATATACCAATTTAGACTTCTAAAGAAACAAAACATGGATGTGTAATTATCAGTCTCCACTTATAAAATCTTGAATCCTCTTGCCACTCTCCTTTCTTTCTCACGTTTCACTGCTTCTGAAGGAATCGAGCCTTTTCCCTATGTAGCCTCAGACAAGTGAGACATGACTCATGGTACAGCCATAGACAGGCCTGGAAAGCTACTTTATTGAGGCCTCGTGCTTTTCATCTCAGTGGGTCACTATCATATGCTCTATCCTTCAACTTGAGATTCAAAATGTGGTTTGTATCATGGTTCCCAAGGTGATCGACCCTAGTAGACAGATTCACAAGAACCAGCATTAATCAGTTTATTAATTTGTTATACTTCCCACTGATCAGAATATTAATTCTGCTTTCTGAAGTAATCCCTACTTCACATGTCTGATAAAATATGTAGTAATCAGAAAGTTGCTTCTTATATGTGCAATTGGAGCAAAGGGAGCTAGAGTATGTAGCTTTTAAGATTGGGTGTGTTTTTTTTATTTCAAGTGTTTGGGTAGTTCTTTCCCTAACACTTGTTTTCATCTGGAAGTTATACTTAAATCACATTGAAATATAGATAATGTTTAATGCATAGTTAATCTGTTGAATACCCAGAGGTAGCAATATAGTAAATGAACTATTAAAAAAAAAAAAGTCTGTAATCAATAGAGAAAAGAATAAAACCAATGTTTAGATAAGAAAAACTCCATATAATTCAGTTTTTTGTAATATGGAGGCTGCAGTCATGATTAGAAAGTAGGGATTTCTGTCGTGTGAAACAGCATGGATATGAGGCACCTTTCAGCACCCTGACAGTAGGAATTGGTAACTTTGTATGGTGTGAGGTCAGTAGTACAGAACCAAGGAGAGTTCAGGGTACCAGCAAGAAAACAACTAATTTAGGATCCAGGTCTGATAGAATGACCATAAAGCCGCAAAGTTGAAGATAAGACCAATAAGCCACTTGTGATGAGAGCAAAAAGAATATCCTATAGGAACTGGGGAATAAAAAGGATGAGTAACTCAGAGATAGTTATCGTCGGTGTAGAAGACGGTATTGATTATTATTCCCTGCACAGAAATGTAAGATTTTCAGATTAATTACTAAGTCAATGAATTTTTTCCTATAAACACTGAGGTTTGGAATGAAGCAGGAAAATGGATTGTTTTTAAGTTTACTGGGTGTGCTTTGCTATTAGGTGTCAGTTAACGTTTTGCTATGAGCCATAACGTATAAAGACTTTAACCTCCACAAATCTCAAATTCCTTTTCATGTGTTTGTACTGATCTGATGGCAAGATTATCATCTTCAAGTCAATTTGAATCCTCTCCAGTCTTTATCCTTCTTTTATTCTCCTCAACATCCAACATCATCTGAAATTTCAGGAACCAATGCAAACCACAAAGAATGTTTACATTTTTTCATTTCTTCACATACTGTTCTAGAATGTTCTGAAACTGAATTTCAACATATATGTTTTTCTAGAATTCTGACATTTTACATAGTAGTTTTTTTTAAGTATGTAATTCACTTTAGAGCTGTAATGGTATTTTTACTGTTCAATAGGCTATAGTGAATGAATCGACAGAGTTTGAGAAAAGAAATGCTACTTTAGCCGAAGAATGGGAATGTGACCTAAAATCAATGAAAGAGGAGAATGAAAAACTGTTTAAAAACTACCAAACTTTGAAGGTCTCTCAGACACATGGTGCCCTTGCTAATCCTCCTACACAAGATGATGAGAAACTTCACATTACATCCAATAATGTGAGAGCCACGCAACCAATCACAGAGGTATGTTAATTTTTTATATTTTTCAATTTGCAGATTCATCGCAGAGTTAATGATGTCTCTCATATAACATTTCAGGGCAGAATTATAGTATTGAATGTATTAATTAAGGAACATGGACCAACTGTGTGTACGCGTGAGATAGGCTTGTATATTAAATATAGTTCTATTGCAACTGTCAATTAATTATAAACCTAGACATTATGTGAGGTCTTCCCTTTGGATTATAAAACAGAAGTAACTCATAGCTTAATTTGAATAATAATTATATATGTCATGTAAGGCATTATTACCCTCCATTATAAATTTCCTAAATCATGTGACTTTCTATTAAACTGTAATCTGTGTCTATATATAGAACTAATAAAGGGAAAGAGCAATTTCCCTTTTTCCAATTAGCATCAACATCTTTAATATTATAATAAAAAATATAAGAGGCTAAAAATATCCATTTCTTATGCAGATTAACCTGTGTCCAAAAATTAGTACTTATTTGAATAATCCACTTACTTTACTAACTACCCTTACTTGGGAGTCTGTAAAGCAGACATGCTATTTTATTTCGTTAGCCTACAAACGAGTTACTGAAGAACCCAAGAGTTAATTATATTTATCACTTTTACCAAAATAAATACGTACAATTTAATAATTACCATTGGAAACTAGAAGAACCGGAGTATACAGTTTATTGGTTTGCTGATCACAACAGACTTTAGTCAGTTGGTAGATATAAAAATAGTGGAAATATGAAGCTCATCTACCAAAACAGTAAGATAAAGAAGCAGAAGGAAATTCCATCTTCAGTGACCCCAGGGAAAATACCCTACCAGATAATAAAATATATGCTTTTAGTTTAGTGTTTAAGCCAAATTAGAGTAGCATAGACTAGTTTGATAATGATACTGGAATAGACAAATAGAGTAGTGGAACAGCATAGGGAGTTCAGTAGTACATTTAATATATGATAATGGTAACTTAATATTTGACCCAGAACAACCAGATTATCATCTGGCAGAAAATAGGTCTGGATTCCTACCTCACTTTTTAAATAAAAATAAAATCTAGGTGAGCCAAAAAGAAACAGACATTCTCCAGAAAAGCCTGCATGTGTATACATGAGAATAATCTTATAAACATGCACAAATTCAGGTATTTTTTTACTTGCAAAAAATTGGAAATAATCTATATGTTCACCAGTAGGTGATGGGTTAACTAACTTATGGTATTTTCATAAAACAGGATGTATGTATCCATGAAAACAAAAATGTAAGAGATCTATACATGTTGATAATGGAAAGATCTGGAAAACACATTGTCAGGTTGCAAAAAAGATGTGGAACTGTATGTTTAGTATGTTCCTATTGTATGTATGACTCACTGTTTTTATAAACTATATTTTTATATGTGTAGGTACATATAGAAAGTTTCTGGAAGGATACATTTGAAAGTGTTCAGTAATTGCTTCAGGGTCAACTGAGGGGCTGAGGTGGAGAAACCTACCCTTCATTGTATGCCTTTGAATTTTTCCACTTATATTTTTCCATTTAAAATCTAGGTAATAAAAATAAAGGGAAAGATGTGTATTACTTTAAAGCAGGGGTGGGGAACCTTTTTTTTAGCCAAGGGCCATTGGATATTTATAGCATCATTCGCAGGCCATAAAAATTATCAACTTAAAAATTAGCCTGCTGTATTTGGTCAAACATGTAATTAATTCACCCCTAATGTGATGGCTGGAACTGCTTCTCTTTGGTGAGGCCTTGGCAGGGCCAGACCAAATGATTTTACAGGCTGTACATTCCCCACCCCTGCTTTAAAGAGTCGAAGTAGTAATGGTAATTTAAAATGTGAGTGCAAAGTTAATATGCTTAGGACTTTACTGTGCTTACCAATAAATAAAATAAACACTAAACATTATAATGTAAAATTGGGGCATTTTTAGTCCAAAAATCATCAGCTTCTAAATGAAAAAATAATACATTTGTAAATTGTGTGACATTTGGTTTCTCTTCTATCTTTTGCGAATGCAACCTGTGAAAAATTAATATCTATATGTGATCATCTTTAAGTTTACATACTGTAATTCTGTCTTCATGGCAGACCTTTTATATGTGTCCCTGATTTTTTTTTTTTTTATATTGTTGACACTATTCCAGATGTCCTCCATTTTTCCCCCCTATGCCCACCCCAATCCAGCCCCCAAAACCCTTCCCTGGCCTTCACCACTCTATTGTTTGTGTCCATGGTCTATGTATGTATATTTTTTGGTTACTCAATTCGCCTTCTTTCATCCAGTTCCCCCCAACCCCTTCCCCTCTGACATTTGTCACTCTGCTGCATGTATCCATGCCTCTGGTTCTATTTTGTTCCTCAATTTATTTTGTTCGTTAGATTCCACGTATTAGTGAGATCATATGGTATCTGTCTTTCTCTGACTGGCTTATTTTACTTAGTATAGTTCTCTCCAGGTTTGTCCATGCTTTTGCAAAGGGTAAGAGATCCTTTTTCAGAACCATGTAGTATTCCATGGTGTAAATGTCCACAGCTTTTTTATTCACCCATCTACTGATGGGCACTTGGGCTGTATCCAGATCTTGGCTATTGTAAATAGTGCTGCTATGAATATAGGGGTGCATATATCCTTTCGAGTTAGTGTTCTGGGTTTCTTCAGATATATTCCCAGAAGTGGGATCTCTGGATCAAAAGGCAGTTTCATTTTTAATTTTTTTGTGGAAACTCCATAATGTTTTCCAGAATAGCTGCAACCAATCTGCATTCCCACCAAAGTGCATGAGGGTTCCCTTTTCTCCACATCCTCACCAGCACTTGTTTGTTGATTTGTTGATGGCAGCCATCCTGACAGGCGTGAGGTGATACCTTGTGGTTTTAATTTGCATCTCTCTGATGATTAGTGACATTGAGCATTTTTTCATATTTCTATTAGCCATGTATGTCCTCTTTGGAGAAGCATCTATTCAGGTCTTTTGCCCATTTTTTAATTGGGTTGTTTTCTAGGTGTTGAGTTGTATAAGTTGTTTATATATTTTGGAAATTAACCCCTTATCAGATATATCATTGGTGAATATGTCCTCCCAAACAGTGGATTCCCTCTTTTCATTTTATTGATGGGGTTTTTTTTGCTGTGGAGAAGCTTTTTAGTTTGATGTAGTCCCATTTGGTTTTTTTTCCTTTGTTTCCCTTGCCCTGTGAGATACAACATTAAAAATATTGCTACTCAAGATGTCTGAGACATTAATGCCTATGTTTTCTTCTAGGATTTTTATGGTTTCATGACTTATAGTTAGTCTTTTATTCATTTTTAGTTTATTCTTGTGTATAGTGTAAGGGGGTGATCTAGTTTCATATTTTTGCACGTACCTGTCCAGTTTTCCCATATGTGTCCTTTTTCTGATAGAAAATTCAAGAGCTGGAAACTTCACTGCGTGAAGCTAAAGAAAGTGCTATTCATAAGGAAGGCAAGATTATAAAGATGCAGAAAGAACTTGAGATGACTTATGGTGAAATAGCAAAACTTCAAGCGCAAGTTAATGAATCAACTAAATGCCTAGAAAAAACAAAAGAAATGATCCAAGTACTTCAGGTAACTTCACAAACTCATAAATAAAAAGGATTGTTTTCCTTTTACTGTTGAATTTGGCAGATCATTTGGGAATCCAACCAATTTCAGTTTCCTATTAGCTAGGTATGTCTCAGGTTCAATACTCAGGCTTTGAAAAAGGAAATGACAATTTAGAAATGAAATGCAGGAGTATAATAATGATTATTTTGATCTTTCTGGAAAAATTTTTAAAAGACATAGATATTATTTTTTTATAGTTTAAGATGTATGTTCATTTTTTTAAAATGCTTATCTAAATATTTAACACTCCTTGCTAGATAAGTACATTTAAAAGAATTTTTCTCTATTTAATGCCCCTATTATTGAGTCTCACCTGTTAGCCAATAGCCTATAGGCTGAATATGACCTGTTTTCTTTAGAAATAGCAGTCATTTCAATGGTTTTTAGCTTGAATGCCATTTTATGGCACACACTCATTCATCACATCCTTACCACTCTGTTTTGTTTTAGCCCCAGCCTCTTCTCACACTTCTACTTGAGTCTGACCCTAATAGACATTAAGTTTGTTATTATGGCCCCAGTGTCTCGTCATTCCAGTTAAAATTAGAAAGAAGTCAAGAATGTCTGCTCTTTTCATTATTTAACACTTAATTCAATGAGACATTACTTATTTAAAAAATTATAAAAAAGTATGTATGTATTTATGAATAATTTTTTTCTGAGTGAAAGTATATATATTTATGTCACTGGATTGAACTGTCTTTGAATACAGAATATCCCCAATAATGCTATATAATAAATACTTTGTGCCTTGAATTCAGTTCTAGTTTTATATTGTTCTCATGTCTTCTTGTTACATTTTTCTGATTACCTTTGTCTACCCATTTATTTATTTTTAACTTTAGTGTTTTATTTTGCTTAGTACTTTTTAATTGGGAAAAGAATTTGTTTTAAGAAGTAAAATTCTTCATGTGTTCTCTACGTATTAGTTTCCAGTAGTTTGAAATATACTTCATATCAAATATCTATTTGTTATTCATTTTAGGGTTAAAATTTGTGCCTTTCCCACTTTTCGTATAGAGTTTGCTGTTTTAAAATGTTTCTACCAGATAAAGGCAATTCACAACTCTTTGAAACTACTCTAAAATTATTTTACTTTTCTCTACAACAGGACAAAGTTGCTGTGGGAGCTAAACCCTATAAGGAAGAAATTGAAGATCTCAAAGTGAAGCTGGTGGAAGTGGATCTAGAGAAGATTAAAATTGCCAAGGAGTTTGAAAAGGAGTACGTCTTTGCCTTAACTGAACATGACTTTAATAGCTTAAGTTTTCTTTCCAAATGATACAAGTTTCTTTGTGTTAACTTTTGAAAATATTATTATAGCTTTTTTTAAATAAATACAAACATCCACAGATTTTAAATTTAAATTTAGTAAATTCTCATTACATATGCAAAGATTTTTAAAAACAAGCATAATTCTGATCAATTATTAACACACTATGTCTTTGGATGCTTCTTGCTTAATCATGTATAAACAGCTTAAAATGGCCTTTTTATGCTTGAAAGTGCATGTTAAGCAAGTGTGTGTGTGGCCATGGCCGGGTGGCTCAGCTGGCTGGACTCGTCCTGCGCACCAGAAGGTTGCAGGTTTGGTTTCCGGTCAGGGCACATACCTAGGTGCAGGTTCCATCCCCGATTGGGGTGCCTGTGGGAGACAATCAGTCGAGGCAACTGATGGATGTTTCTCTCCCACATCCCCCTCCCCCCTCCCCCCCCCATGAGGATTAGAAGAGAAAAGTGTGTGTGTGTGTGTGTTTAGCAGTGTGACTGCAGTGTCTGTTGCTTCTCTTCATTTCATTTGTTCTCCCTCTTGTGTTTTTATGTAAAGGTTGTGCAGGGTGGGGTAAAAGTGGGTTCACAGTTGTTCGTCTGGAAAATAATACAGTAATTAATAAGTAATACAGTTGTGCCTTGTACCTTCTCATGCAACTGTAAACCCACTTTTGCCACAGCCTGTAATTCATTTGAAATAATAGTACCTAGTGCCCAAGAGCATATTCTCTTTTTATTTATTTATCTATATATGGCGCTATGCGTACTGTACTAGCATGCCTGAAGTTCTTTGTGTATAGCTTAATGAAAAGTACATTAAACAGATAGTTGGGGAAACTGATTTAGAGATACAGTGTTGCCACTTATTAATATATCACATATGCAAGTTGTTTAATCTCTCTGCTCCTCACAGTCATAATTAATAAAAGGATAGGTTTGTATTAGGTTTTTTAAGATCCCTTCTGGTTCCTAACACTTTTTATTCTTCCTATATTTAATGGTGATATCTAATTTTGCTCAAAAAATAGCACTCTGAATCTTGATGCATTCAAACCAGCCTTCCATTAATAAGATTATTGGTTGTAATGAAACATAATGCATAGTTAAGTTCTTCGTTATCAGAGCCATTTTACTTATAGACTAAAATCAGCAGATACTTTAAATCTCTCAGAAATCCTTCTAATTTATCATTACTGACTAATGCGTAAGCCCACAATTCATAAAGTGTCTCTTTTTACTGGGGAACAATGAGCAGAATTTGACCTTTTACTGTATCACCTTAGCAGCCTAGGGTTTGCTTTCCTGATGATTAGATAGAAAGGAAGCTGCTTTTCACTTTCAGGTTCTGGTAATTGTACCTTCAAGGTGTTTCGAGAACCTCATGGAAACAGCCCAATTATTTTATGGTGCCTTTGAATATTATTTTGCTTAATATCCAAGTAATAGCTATTGAGCTTCCAGAAATTTAAAAAGAATTGGTTTTTCAATGTTAAAAACATTGCTCCTTCAACCAAACAGAATACTTCCAATTTGGTGGTGTTACAGCTACAAAGTGCATGATACCAGGGAGGATGTCATGAGGGCAGCTATTTATCTACTGCTACTTATGGATATTACGTCAGTGTGATGTATCTTTCTAGAAAATTCTTGACAACAGTTCTATTTATTCTTCCATTAAAAGTTAGTTGCTGGGCTTTTACATATATCTATTGTTGTTTTTATTAGAATTGCTTCTACAAAAGCCACTGTAGAATATCAAAAAGAAGCTATAAGGGTATTGAGAGAAAATCTTAGAAGAAATCAACAGGCCCAAGATACCTCAAGTAAGTAGAAAATGCTGGTATTTCCAGATCCTGTCCATTTTACTTCTCAATACACTTGTTACATTTGAGGACTACTATTATATATGTGATAGTCAAGAATAAACCTAGATTAATCACTAATTTAGAAAGAACTTTTAAAATGTATCCATTACAATTGTATTTATCCTGTGACATGTCCCGTAATGTCAGCTGTTTACCCATTAGAGAGTCTTGAAAAATATAATTTTAACTTTGCATTATCATATCTTTACATATTAGTAACATACTTCAGTACTATAAAAGAATGACTTAACTTCAAGATAGAAGTACCCTTCCCAATAAAAATCCAAACGCATCTTAATAGATTTTAACAATATGCATAGTAAAATATAGTTAGTGCACAATACAGATAAGTAAATATTACCCTGCTTGTTCTTAACACTGAAAATACAGGGTTTATGCTTACTTGCAAACTCTTTGAAATTTATCTTAGGTACAGTTGTCAAGTCTAATGATCAAATTTCTGCATATACATTCCTCAAACTATACCTTATTCTGTATCTCTGAAAGTCAGGAGCAGGTCTCTCAACTGTGTGCCCTCACTTAATGGCTGTGAGAAATCGAGGGGACCACACCTGACCTCCTAGCATATGTGTGTACACTTCTTGTAAGGATCACACTAAAAGTGGTGTGCAAAAGCACACTGAAAATTCTAAGTGTCAAGCAAACATAAGATGATGTGTGTATTGTTGTCCACTTATTTAAAAGAACTTAGAGATAGTGTTAAAGATGTTGTCTCTAATACATATTTAGTTTGAACATCCCTAGTGTCTAATGTAACTCCTACCTGGAAAACTTAAAGGGATAAAAATAGAACCGAGGACTCTCTGATATTACATTAGGGTCAGGATAATGGTTCTTGAATTATAAGTGATTTTTCCGGTACACCTTGTACCTGAATTCAAAATAATTGAAAAGAAAATGGACACGGAGTATCTTCACACCTTACCCCTTTTGTAAATTATCAGTGATTTAGTGGACTATTCAACTTTATAAGCATCTCAGATTTTTATGCAGTTTTACCTAAAATTTACAAAACAATTTCTTATACTACTTTTTATACAGGTAGTGTAGAATATATAATAATATATGCTATAATATGATTCTAAGGTTTGTTTAGTTAACAGATAAGTGTGGAGTATTTATAGTGTACTGAATGACAGGTGGACCCCATACACACATTCTGTGTTGGAAGAAGCCCTTCTGGTGGTTCCACTCATGTAGGAGATAGGTCAGTGGAGTACAACTCTAATTAGAGAGGGTCGCTACTGCTGCCATCATGGTGAAAGATTTTACAGGATTATGGTAGCAGAATTGGTGGATGCAGAATAGCAGGAAGGATTCTAGAGATATTTAGAATTGATAATGAATGGAATTGACATTGGAAGTCAGGTAGAAGAAGGAATTCAAGGATGATTTCCAGGGAGATGGTGGCTGAGATATGTTGATTTTTATAGTGATTTATTGCACTTAGTAATGTTTCCTTTATTTTGAACTTTGGAGATAATTAAAAGCATCACCTATCTGTGTTTTCCTCCCACAGTGGTATTAGAAGATAATGATTCTAAACCTTCAAATAAACCCCTCACCTGTGGGGGTGGCAGTGGCATTGTGCAGAGCACAAAAGCTCTTATTTTGAAAAGTGAAAATGTACGACTAAAAAAGGAAATTTCTAAGTTGAAGCAGCAAAATGAACAGCTAATAAAGCAAAAGAATGAACCGTTAAGGTAAGATCTGCTTACATGATACAGAAATTATGCTTATGGCTGTTACATGTTGGGGAGGACGATATATACACTTTTTTCCCCCAGTTAGCAACTCTTCACACATTGGGAAAGTAATTTTTAGAGCTCACGTAATGTGTCTTTTTTAAAAGGAATAAGACTATGGTAACACTATTCCAGATATTTGCTATCTATCAACTGACCTCTTTTTGACTAGGCCCAGAACCAAGATGTAAACAGAGATCTTTGAGGGGGCAGCTTAAATATATTTTCATCTATATCTTAACAGAGGCTTCACTTAACAGAGAACTATTGTAGCCTGTTTCCTTTTACTTTATAAACAATTCTAGCCAACTTATTTGTCTTCTACCAAAGATTAGAATCTTGTGCTAATCTAATGATGTAGTAGAAGAAAGACAGGCATTAAACAAATAATCATACAAATAACTAATTCTTTGTAATGAGTGTTGTTAAACAACAAAAACAACAAATGAAACATTATCAAAGAGTTCACCAGAGGGATCAAAGCTTACCTAAGTGTTGGGAGGGGCGGTGATCAAGAAGACTAATCTATGAGGAGATCTGGGAAATGAGTACTAGTTGGGTTGGATGAAAGGAGAGACGGGTAAGCCTTCTGGGCTCAGGGAACAGCATGTGCACAGGCTGTGAGTGAGAAAGAGTAACCAGTAGGTGGAACTAAAAACAGCTACTGTGGCCAGAGCATCGAGAATGAGACCAGTGCAAGATGAGGTGCCGTAGGTAATGGTTCCAGATTCCATTGGCCCTTATAGGTCATTCTGAGGAAGTTTGGGTGGTATCCTAAATGTAATGGGAGGATTACCTCCACTGGAGGATTTTAAGCCAGGGCCTGGTGAGCTCAGATAGCATCTCTGGCTCCTAGAACAGTGTAAGGGAACCCAATGTAGGAACCTTATTTGTTGTAGTCCAGGCCAAAAATTAAAATAAGCTAAAAGTGACTATGGGGAATAAAAATACAGAGGAGAATTTGAGGGATAAGAATGAGGTTATATCAACAGGCTTTGCTCACTGATCAAATGAAGGAGAGCTGTGCCTCTAGGATTGCTTCCCAGGTTTCTCTTTGGAGGAACTAAGTAAATGCTGGTGGCATTTCCTATAAGAAGCAAGACTATCATCCAGAAAAGCACAGTGTAATATTTTAAAATAAGAAAGGTACATTAAAGATTCATTGATCCAGAAGACTATCAGCAGATAAACCACTTTGGTTATTTGCTTCATTTGAAAACCTGATGTCATTCCCTGAGCTTTCTTTTCAAAACTCCATGATCACAGAGATTAATTCAATTTATATTGACCTCATTTTACTTTCTAAACTATGGAAATAGACCAAACAGGAAGCAGTAAGTTGAAATTAAAATATAAATATGAGCTCTGACCAGTGTGGCTCGGTTGGGCATCATCCCATGTACCAGGAGGTTGCTGATTAGATTCCTAGTCAAGGTGCATGCCCGGGTTGCTGGCTCTATCACCAGTAGGGGGCGTGCAGGAGGCAGCTGATGGATACTGCACTCTCACATCTATGTTTCTCTCCCTCTCCCTTCCTCTCTCAAAATCAATAAGCTAGTCTTTTAAATATATATATAATAAAATAGTAAATTATGTGTATGTATATTTTACCATAATTTTTAAAAAATATTTTATGTTGAATACATTTCAGGAAATGAGCAGTCTTACAGTCTTCTTTCTTCTCCTAATTTAAGCAATAATCATCATCTTTCCAATGAAGTTCTCAAAGAAGTAACTTGTGAGAATTCTCCAAGGACTCCTAAAACGACTAGAACAGCTTCTGAAAAGAGACAACGTACACCCTCTCAGTGCAAGGAACATAATTTACAAGATCCTTTGGTGCCAAAGGAATCACCAAAATCGTGGTTTTTTGACAGCCGATCGAAGTCTTTTCCAGTACCGCATCCAGTTCGCTATTTTGATAACTCTGGTTTAGGCCTTTGTCCAGGTGGGTAAATATATACTGGTTACTTGGAAATCAGAGGGTAACAGTTGGAACTTATCTTTAATATGGGGTCCCAAAGTTTAGACAAGAGAAGGAGGTGAGCCAGTGGCAGTGCACAGGCTTCGTTTGCTGCCTCTGAGAGTTTCTCCAACGCACAGCTCTGAGGTCCAGTCACTTTTTATTCTCAAGGACATAAAGTGAAGACTTTATACTGCCTCTTAAACCCTCAGGCTTTTCCCAAGATAGACAAGGCAACTCACTTAAGGACATAAAGACATTACCCTAAAAACAAAAATTTTACTGAAAAAGACTTTCTCATCCATTCAGTAGGCCAGTATTCTCAATAGCTTTATATTCACAGACTTGTTAATTCACTCAATAAACAGAATTTTTTGACAACTCTGTGTCACACATTAGACCCCGATGGTACATTGATGAGCAAAACTAGACATGGTCCCTGCCCACTAGAGCTTGCAATCTAATAGAAGGTATAGTTGGTAATCAAGTAATCAAAAACAAAGTAAAATTCAGAGCACAAAAGTTTATCATAGGGTTTTTGTTCTAGGAATCTAAGGAAGTCTTCCTTAAAGAAGGGAACTGAGATCTAAGAGGTTAATGTGAGTTAGCTTAACAAACAGGGGAGGGAAAGGCATTCAGGCAGTTGGAACAGTGACAGCCCCAGGGTAAGAGGACCAGAACCAGAGAAGGTTTGAAAGAGATTGTTGTGGCCAGAGCACTGGCCTCTGGATGAAGTCAGAGGCGCCAGAGAGAGAGAGAAGAGCCAAGCCTGTGGGGCATTGTAGACCGTATAAAGGAATTTTTACTTCTTCCTGAAAGCATGTAGAGAAAAGCCTTTGAAAGATTTTAAACAATGACCAGGGAACATAATGATTTATACATTTTGAAAACATTACCTCTGCTGTGAGGTAACCGACAAAGAATGAGAGCAAGAGTTTGTGACAGTTACCTTAGCAAGAGTGACAGTAATGTGGACTTGGCAGGTGCACCAGAGATGGGGAGAAGTAGACAGATGGGAGAGACTGGGAAGTAAAATCAGCAGTACAAGGTGCTTGATTGGATGGAGTGGGGCAGTGTCGAGGAAGACCCCCGGCTCTACAGGGGTGCTGCACACAGGTGGGAATCATTGCAAGGGAAGGTCTATGTTGCGTTGCTTGTTGTCTTTCTCACCATGTGGCATTCATTGTACCCACTTGTGCATAGCCTGAGCCCTGTGTGACAGTGTGTCTGCCTGTCTGAAATACCCTGTAGATATCTAATGCAACAAAATAATACACTAAGAAAGGCACCTGCCAAATCATCTTAAAGCCCTGACCAAAGGTTGTCGGCGTTTATGAGAGCTCTCCTTTGTGACAGAAGAAATCAATTTGTTCTCATCAACTGCACATCAAAAGTGTATCAAGTCAGCATTCTGAAAGTGCTGGGAATATTATAAAGCACAAAACAATTCCGAATTTTTTTAAATATATTTTTGATTTTAGAGAGGAAGAAAGAGGGGGAGAGAGAAACATCAACATCAATTGGCTGCCTACTGTATGCCCCCTGCTGGGGGATGGAGCCCACAAATGGAGCATGTGCCCTGACCAGGAATGGAACCAGTGACCTCCTTGTGCATGGGTTTGTGCTCAACCACTGAGCAACACTGGCTGGGCAGAATGTTTTTTTAACTATTCACTTCCTGGAATAGTATTTAATAGACATTTAAGGGCCTTCCATAGCTAGCACTTTCATGGAATTTTTGCTATATGCATACACACTATTTTAGAAGGGTTTTGAAAAACAAACTTTTATAACCACCTTATTTTATCTGATGGTGCCTGAAGCACAGGCATAATATGAATTAATCCAACCACAAATAAAACTTTATCAGTCTTTTTATCAATATATGGATCTGTCTGGTACTATTTTTTCAGTGAGATGAACAAAAAGAATAGCTGGAGGTATATACAAATCAAAGAACTGACCAATTCAGAATTAAAAGACATAGTCCCAGCTTAAATTAGTAAAATATCAGTCTAAAAAAAGTCTGTTTTTAAAAATCTTAATTATAAAAAGGAATCTAAATTATCTCAAGAACTTGAGATAATTGGTAAGAGCAGTTATGCTAGATTTATAGCCGACTCTTGAACAATGTGCCCCCACCCTCACTTTCAAAAATCGACGTAACTTTTGACTCCACCTGAAACTTAGCTACTAATAGCCTAGTGTTGACTGGAAGCCTTACTGATGACATAGTCAATTAATGTATTTTGTATATTATATGTATTATATACTCTATTCTTACAATAAAGTAAGCTGGAGAAAATTCTTTTTTATTCCTGTGCAATTCAAACATGTTGTTCAAGGGTCACCTATACTTTTATAAATATCATGATTTGAATGTGTATCATTAATAAACAAATAGATGCAGCTGAAATGCTTTAAAGGCTCAAACAAGTTTTCCAAAGATGTCTAAATATTCTCTAAAATATATACTATTTTAGGGCACCATTTTTTTTTTTTCCTCTGAAAATAGGACACAAGGAAATCAAACTCAATCCATGTTTGATTCGCTTTGTATCTCAAATTTATGAGTTCAAATAAGACTGTCGCTTCTTGGTTTTATGGACAACGTGATTTTTCTTGCAATTGCAATTCACTTTATGAGAAAATGGAGAATAAACTTCTCCATCTCTGATGAAGTGAAATGCACCGTTTTTAGCAACCAGACATGAGGAAGTTAATGATCACGTTGCAATTTCATTTTTCATATCTCTACTGTCTTAACATCCTTTGTACTTCCAGCCATATTTGGTTTTTGTGTATTTTTTAAATAAGATTGCTTTTGTTTTTTATTTTTGTTTTTTTTCCTCAGAAGAGCCAGCTGCTGGAGCAGAAAATGTGGATCCTCGGTCAGCTGCTTGTCAGGCCTTCTCGGAAAAAGACCTGCCCGAGTGCAAGATGCAGTAGCCTCTTCTGTCACTTTTCTGGGGCCCAGCATTCCTCAGCTGTTAGTTTATGTGTCTAACCCTGGCAATTATGTCACAGTCCAACTTAATTTCAATTCAATTTTTAGTTTGCCATTGGAATTGGAAGGTGAAAGGACAGGAGATTAATGCATTCTAGTAATTTAGGATGGTGATAGCAATGTCATCGTCTTGAATGGTGTCATACTCAGAAGTGGAATTGTCTTATTTATTTATATATTTTTTAAAGAATAAAGTTATTGAAGGAAACTTCTAATCTTAATTGTACCCATTTTTATTGCTGTAAAGTTATTCACTTGTGATTTAACAAAATTATAAGCTCCTCATTTAGTACCTTGAACATTCAATTAATACTTGATTAGTACTGAATCGCAACTGTAATATTAATTAATGGTTTCTCAGTGGGGTACTCAGAGTACGTTTGATTCTCCTGTCTTGTTTGTTGGCATTAGAATTTTGCTGTGAAAATACACACATGATCTCTAGATTTAAGTTATGGGATAGCAAGTGCTATGACCTTTTTATTTTCTAGTCTTAATCTTCTTTTACTGTAGTAACTGCAGAAGTTCTTTTCCGTTACCCACCCACCCCACTTCCTGTACAACACTCTAAATTTGTTGGTTATTAAAATTTGTACTCTACTGCACTTCACTCCCATCTGAAAGAACTTCCTGTATCACTTATTCTACCCATTTATTTTAGACATGGAAAAACAGTACCAGTGTTTCTATCAAAGTGTTCCAAACCTGGCACCCACCTATATAAGGCATTTGGAGTGGGCTTCATGCAGCCTTATAACCTCTGGAAAACGTGTCGGCTTGTGTGTGGAGTCATTTTTCTAGGATACTCGGGTTCATACTTTTGTCATTTTCTCAAAGGGCTCTGTGACTCCGTAAGAGGTCAAGAACTATGATTTTAGAGAGTATCTCATATTTTATATCACATGACTGAAAAATCACAGCAAGTTACAGAACAGTCATTTCAGGGCATTCTTGCCTTTCTGATAAGATTAATCCCAGGAAAGAAATTATGAATTACATCATAGCTGTCATTTTTAGTCTATTTGTTGGATATATTTCCTTAACATACTATCATAGCAGTTCTCTAGGGCTAAGGGGAAATTGTCCCTTCCTAAAATCTTCTCCCCCTGTCCGTACTTTGGGAATGTTGTTTCTCCTTTCCGCCCTCACCCGAACAACACACTATAACAGAGTTGCAGATTTGACTCTTAACAATATCTGCTCCTCTACTGAATAAAAGTAATGCAAGTTAGTAGGTAAGTATACCTGGGAGATAAAAGTACCATAGGGCCATTAACAATATAATCAGTCACCAGGTATCCAGTCTAGTAGAATGTTGCTTGACTTAAATTTGGATGCCCATTTCCTTCCTCAGATTTGGGAATTTGACCATTATTTCTTTAAATGTTTTATCCTGTATTGGGCCACTTGCTGATGCTGATGTCCCATAAGTACTCCTCACTTTTTTCTTTTTTCTTCTTTTTTTTTTTTGCTTTTCTGACTGGATAACCTCAAATGACCTGTCTTCAACTTTGTTGGTTCTTTTCTTCCGCTTGGTCAAGTCTGCTGTTGGGCCCCTCTACTGTATTTTTCAATTTCCTCAGCTCCAGAATTTCTGTTTGGTTCTTTTTCATAGTTTCTATCTCTTAGTTAATATTCTTATTTTGTTCATGCTCTATTTGCCTAGTTTCACTTAGTTGTCTGTGTTCTCATGTAGATCATTGAGCTTCTTTAAAACTTATTTTGAATTCTTTGTCAATTCATAGATTACCATTTCTTCAGAGTTGATTTCTGGAGATTTATTTTGTTCCTTCTATTGGGCCATGTTTCTCTGTTTCTCTGTGTTTGGTTTGGTTTTTAATCCTCACCTGAGGATACTTTTTACATTGCTTTTCAGAGAGAGTGGAAGGGGCAGGGGCGTGGGAGGGGGGAGAGAGAGAGAAAGGGAGAGAGAGAAACATTGATGTGAAAGAGATGCATTGATTGGTTGCCTCCTGTTTGCACACCGACCAGGGCCAGGGATTGAGCTTGCAGCTGAGGTACATGCTCTTGGTCAGAATTGAACCCGGGACCCTTCAGTCTGTGGGCTGACGCTCTAATCACTGAGCCAAACCAAGTAGGGCTTCTCTGTTTGTGTTTTTTTCTGATTTTTTGCTGAATTTTATGCATTCAAAAAACTGGATTCCTCTTCGATCTATATGCACTATTTCGTAGAAGGGAAGACCTTCATCAGTCAGCCTGGTTAGAGGTCCTGGGGGCCTCTGAAACCTTTTGGGGAGGAGGTGACTTGTCTGGGTTTGAGTGTGTAATTAGCCAGTTAGAGAGGTTTGCCTTTTTCAGGAGTTCCTACCTCTTGCCCCTCTGGTGCCTGTCTGCAGTACTGTTGATTCTTTGGTGCACAAAGAAGCCACCCCACTCTCCTTCATTCTCATACCTGCTTCCCATGAGCATCCCAAGTAAGGCAAGGCAGCTACTAGTCCCTTGGACAACCCTCCAAAAACCTGAAACAGCAGAGCAGACACACACTCTGTTCTCCCTCCCCAGGGTGAAGCTGTGAGTTGGGCACTTTGTCCCGATTGTGCCAAGGCACGCCAGCGCTGGTCTGGAGCTCTGCAGACCCTCTGGTTGCCAAACTATGCCAGTACCATTAGCGCTCCAAGTGAGGCGAGGCGGAAACCAGTCACTTGGGCAGCCTTCCAAAATGTTGGACATTTGTGTGAACTTTCTTCCCCTCCTCCCCATGGCGGAGAAGTCCTGGGCCAGGGGTTGAGCTGTGCTAGCTTAGGGCAGGGGTGGCCGCAGTTAACGTGAATCAGCTCCTCCCTGCCTCAGAGTGGCTGTTCTCAGCTTTGTCCTCGCCTAGGTTCCTGCAACTTTTTATGTGACTTCTGAAGTGCTCACAAAGGTGTTTTGGTCCACATACTGTTAACTTGGTGTCTCTGCAAGGGGAAAGAGTTGGAACTTCTGTTCATCTTGTCGACCTCTCCTTCAGAATGTTTCTTGAGTCAGGATCTGAGTTTTAATATTGTGACATATGATTGTGAAGGAACAATGATGAAAATCAATGGAAACTGACAAAAATGTTGAAAACAGTAACATAGACAATACTAAATGGTCTGATAGTAAAGTCAGGACCAGAGAAAACAGTGTATTTGTGGTTCATAGGAAACATTTTCTCGAGAGTCTGGCAGAATTGTATTCAGGAAACTTATTCAGAGCCTGATATTCATACTCAGCAACTATTAAGTGACCAGATACTATGTGCTGACTATTGGTCTAGACACCAAAAGGCACTGCCTTTGTGGAACTCATACTGTGTTTAGAAAACAAACAAATCATATACTTTTAACATGAGCTGACCACAATGTAAGGGTAAATAGATACGGTCCCTAGCCTTGAAAAAATTTTGTTTGTCCACTGACAATATAGATGGGTAAGCAAATATTTCAATATCGTGTGACTTAGGCTATTGTAGAATAAACATTGTTGAAGATCAGTGGGCGAAGGGAGGCAGAAGAAAGCTGCATCAAGAAAAGTGTTGGAGCCCTGCCAGCGTGGCTCAGCGGTTGAGCATTGACCTATCCAGGAGATCACAGTTCAGTCCCGGTCTGGGTACATGCCTGGGTTGTGACTCGATCCCCAGTAGGGGGCATGCAGGAGGCAGCCGATGGGTGGGGCTCTGATCATTGATATTTCTCTCCCTTTCCCTTCCTCTCTCTGAATCAATTTTTTTAAAATTTTTTTTTTTTTAAATGAAAAGTGTTGGAGCCATGGCCTAGTGAGTTGGTTGGAGCGTTGTTCTCTACACCAAAAGATTGCAGGTTCAATTCCCAGTCAGGGCACACAGGTTGTGGGTTTGATCCCAGGTCTGGTGCGTATGGGAAGTAACCAATCCATGTTTCTCTCCCTTTCTCTCTAAAATCAATAAAAAACATTTGTGGGTAAGGATTTTTTTAAAAGTGTTGGAGTTGGTCTTGATTAGAGAATTCTCATACTCATAAAGAATCTATTCCAAAATCCTCAAAAGTCAAAGGAAAGACATTATTAAAGCAAGGAGCACAGCTGCATGTGGTTACAGATCACAAGACCCAACATTAGAAGCTGCAGTGGGGTGATGAGGTAACAAGACCTCATGTGGGCACCTGCAGAAATTAGATCAGGGTTTAAAAATATTTTAAAGGACAGTTTTTGCTATCCATTTAATTTCTAATAATTACTAACATTAAGTACAAATGTAACACATTGTGCTGATGGTTTTGCACATATGCTAAGTCCTTCCTCACAATTTCCCTGAGGTAGGTGCTATAGTTATCTTCATTTCACAGATGAGAAAACAGGTTTGAGGAGTTAAGTGACTGAACTACTGAGGAAAATATATGGGACCTACCTTCATCTTTCTGACTTCACAAGTGTTTGTCCTTAACCGCTATGACGAACACACTTAGCTCCAAGAACAAAAAAACTAGAGAAAAAGTAAGTTTTATTTTTCTCACATAAGAAGTCTAGAGGAGCTAGTCTAGGGCTCTTACCTTGAGGCTGTCTGTAGGGAACCAGGTCCCTTCTCTTACCCTGCTGTCTTTAATGTGTGTCTCTGACCTCACACCAAGTCACAAAGTGGCTGCTGTGTCCCAAGGCATCATATCTATATTCCAGGAGAAAAGAAGAGGAAGAGAAAGAGCAGAAGTCAAAAGCCTTTCAGAGAGGCCTCACCCTTCTGAGAGCAGCCGTCCTCAGAAACTCCAGGCCATGTTTCATTGGCCAGCCAGCTCTAGCAGCTAAGGAGACTAGAAATTGAGAATTTTGCTTCCTGGCCTTCAGAAAGTAAAAGGCAGGGGAAATTAAGTTGGATGGGTGTTGAGTGAAGCAGCTTAAATACTACATGCACAATAACCTACACAATCACTCTGCCCAATTACATGCCTGCTAAAATGTGAATTATTAAGCCTAGCATAGAGGGTTCACATGACCTAGCTCTTTCTTTTTGATCTGACATCTGTTCTCGTCAGCCAGGCTTAATTTTTTTTCATCCAACATGTACTTCCACTGAAGATCCCCACCCCTGCCCCCTCAGTGTAGTCAGGGTGGCTGCCTTCCCCCTAAACATGTGTTAGTGTTAGAGAAGACTGAGCATGGCAATAACCACAACTATACCTTAAACGCAAGATAATTTTTATTTCCCTCCCCCAAAACTATCTACTGGGTCAAAGGCCAGGAAGGAAGGCTCCAGTAGCTTCAATGACCAGGAAGGAAGGCTCCAGTAGCTTCAATGACCTGTATCCCTTCTATTTTGTTGCTCTGCTATCTCCCACAGCCAATTTCTGGCTCATTCAATCTTGAGTACCCCGAAACAGCACATAGTAGGTGCAAACAAATGACAAGAACTTAGGTTAAAGTGAAGGAAATGATTTCCACATCTTATAAATAAGCTGTAAAATGCTTTTGCACTTTTCGCCTTCCGCTGGGACTTAACAGTTCTATCTGAGCTCCACTAGGTGGCAGCACGTACACACACACAATATACGACTGTGCGAAGCCTCTTAAAAACATAAGGAACCTGAACTACAAAGCCCAGCATGCACTGTTAAGCACCTGACTTGCTTCTGCACAAAGGTCTCAAGTTTCTTGCTGGCTGAGTGTTCGGGAGGACGCCATCCCTTTGCTGCTCTAAAGTAAGATTTCCTAATGTATTTTAAATGAAACTTTGGGAAAAGAGGAGGTTCAATTTTTAGATGTTGCTTTTTCTGCACATTACCTACTTCAGGATTAATTTTAGCAATTCGATCAGGACAAGGGTGGGTTTTTAAAGAGTTTGAAACTCTGATATATTAAGTTTTTCAAAATAGCCAAAGAAGGGAGGATTTTACAGTGTCTTGCGTGAACATTTTTCTTCCTGGCTCATGAAGACAAAGTTCTTGAAAAAGCTCTGTTTGTGTCTGTGCTTGTCAGAAATTAACATTTTGATTCCGATATTAGAGTAAGAAAGCCATCGTGTGTGGTTCTCATGTTGGATGTATTGAAAGTTGCCTCATTTTACCAATTCAGGCCATGTTTGCACTCATTTTCCCAAATAAATCCGTTTTAGTTGGATAGTGCAGTTTTATCTAATAGTAAGGCTTTGGCTCCAAAACCTGGTCCCGGAAAGACAGGGAGGGCAGCTAGGGGAAGGTTTTCAGAGTGAGCAAAACGGCCGCTCTGCTGTTCAGTGTGTGCTCCTCAGGGTGTCAAAGGGAGTCCTTTGGTTGGGCCTTCACAGTGCCTTGTGCCAAAAGTCACTATTGACAACAGTGTAAACTGACAGCTTTTTAATATACCATGCTCAGGTTTGGAGGAGAATAAAGATTATTGGAACCTCTTACTTTCTAAAGTATACATTGAATATATCTCTTAACTTTTCATGTTTAAAGTGAAAATGTATCACTTGTGTAAGAAGAAAAAACAGCAGTGCAAATTCATTGCATCAGAGGAGGTCAGGCACAGTAAAAGCCCAGCTTCTCCACCGCATGACAAATGTGGACTTAATCAGAACGTCGGGGAAGTTGTCAGCTGGTCCCTGGCCCTTGGGAGCAGATGCCAAGATAGAGTTAAACAGGCACGGGTTCTACTAGGGGAAATGGTGGTGAGAGAGAATATGAGGAGGGGACTCGGTGAGGCTAAGTCCACTGCCCAGGAGAGGGTGAGAGGACTGGATGCCAGGCTGGGTGGGAGCCTGCAGATGGTCCTGCGGTTTGCAGGAGGGTCCTCGAGACCAGTGGCAGGAGCATCTTGCCTCCTAGAAATGGGTCTGCCGTAGTGTTTACCCCACTCTCAGGCCATGGCCCATGGGTACGTGGCTTCGGCACCCACTCAGCGGTGGGTTTTAGAGCACAGATAGCCTAATGGTCAGTTACCCGGGTCTTGGTCAGTTCCCCAGGTCTTCGTCAGTTACTGGGGCCTGAGGCTCAGGGCCCTGGCCCCACAAGGGGTCCACTGGGCATGCGAGGACCAAGAGAGGAGCAACATGAACCAGGTCTTCCCTGCAACCAGGCCTGGGTTTGAATTCACAGCTGGGAAACACTGGGAAATACACATAATCTCTGAAGTTAGCGCATTGGTAACCAGGCTGGGCCTCATCGTCCACCCCTTCTTACTGCCCAGGTCTGTTCTCCACAGCGATCTTTCTAAAATGCAGGTCACACTCTCTCCATAAATCCTTCAGTGCCCATTGCCCACAGGAGCAACTAGTCCCTCCTAAGGCAGAGGTTGGACAAAGGGTGGCGGCTTGAAACGGAAGTGCCCACCGAGTACAGCAAAAAGTCAGGTGGGGCTGAAGAGAGCAGAGAAAAATTCAAAAAGAAAGGAATAGATCGTGTGAGCCCTGTAGACAAGACTAGCTAGCTACCTGCACTTATCAGGCAGGTAACTGAGCAGAGCGATTGTTTTGGTTAGTTGTGCATGTGCTATTTAAGTGGGTTCACTCACCACCCACCTAACTCACACCACCCCCTTTTTTTGCCTGGAATGCCGATATGATGCCTTGGGACACAGCAGCCACTTTGTGACTTGGTGTGAGGTCAGAGGCACACATTAAAGACAGCAGGGTCAGAGAAGGAACCTGATTGCTCGAAGACAGCCTCATTTAATCATTTGACTCTTGACCACCCAGCCCCGTCCCTAGCCATTCCTCACAGTGTAAGATCTGCATGCAACCCAAGCACTGGCCAATATCTCATGCCTGTCTTGTTACCCTGTCAGAGGTTCTCAGTCCTCCCGTTTAAAAATTACCGATGTGCCTGTTAAAGTGTCACTGCTGCGTGCTTAAATTTTAAAAGAGAACTGGAAGCATCGTGGGTGGAATGTTCACACAGCAAAAGAGCCAGGAGGCCTGCGTTTAGTTCTGGCTGCTATGGGCCAGCTCTGTGCCTTGAGCAGGCCAGTTTCCTCGCCTGTAAAATGGGGGTATTCGACATAATTTGATTTTCTAGCTCTTAAGTTCAATGAGTCTCTGAGGTCAATCATGACATCTTTCTAAGAGACAAGGAAAATCCACAGTGCAAACCCCGGCCAAAGTTTACAGGAGAAAAAGCAAGAAGCAGCCTGAGGAATGACGGCACCTACTGTGCCCCCGGGGGGGGGGGCAGTGGACTGAGTGGGGCAGTATGAGGGGAAGGGCTCCACTCCTGCTGGGCCCGTCAGAGGCCCTCTTCTCCAGGTACTGAAGAAACGAAAGGTGGGGTCCAGTCCAGTGTCTCTCGGTCAGCACTTCAGGGGGTTGTGCTGAATGGTCTTGATATGCACAGCGAGCCACCTAGAGAAGCGTCCAGATGAGGGGACTGTTTGTACAGAGGTGCTGTCTGCAAGCCCTGAAAGGGGTACATTGAACCATTCCTTCCGGGTGTCGCTGCTGGCACAGTAAATCCCTGCCTTTTATGCCCCCGCAGGTGCCATCATGGGTCGACTTGATGGGAAAGTCATCATCCTGACAGCCGCTGCTCAGGGGATAGGCCGGGCAGCCGCCTTAGTAAGTCCCCATCTCCTGCCGTTTGCTCACTCTCTGTAGAAATATTGAATTAGGTGGACAGATTCCATGGTTTGCTAATCCCGCTCTACTTTCTTTTATTTATTTTTTTATTGCATTTTGTGCTTCTGTTGTCTAAAGTCCCAAAAAGAAAAGCTGCTGCTCCTGAATGAGGGAACACCTCCCAAGTTTGTTATGTGACATTGCGAATAACCTTTGATTCTGAGAAGTTTACTTCTCCGTCTCGGTTTCTTTGCACCGTACTGAATTTACTGCAGGAGCCCTTGGGGAGTGCATAGCTTTCTGAAATTATATCAGTTCAGATAAAAGACTCCCGAGTTAAAACTGGCAGGTTACCTTCACCTTCTCATTTATATCGACTTCTCACACATTACACCCCACACCTGAGCTTGTCAGCATTTACGCCTATGACGGGGTATGGTGTGACATTTATGAAAACAGAAGTATGTTTTGGGGAGGAAAAGTGTTTAAGTAACCCATTTTTCTCTTATTTGGAACATAGTAAGAAATGGAATATAATAAGAACCTGCTCAGAAATGGAATACAGACTGTCATATCACAGAATAGTATTTTGAGAGGTGTTAGTAACAGAATCCTAGTTTTTTCAAAACACTAATTTATTTCAAATTCCTAAGGGGACAAAGTCGGATGACAAGCACAATATATGCAGTGTTGTTCTAATTAATAATAAAAATAATGGGAAGGGGAGGTGAGACTAGTTCGTTTGCAATTCCACCTATTTTATGGGGGGCGGGGCGGCACTGAAAATAAGATAAAGGAGGAAAAGCTAAATGACTTCCCATTCACGAGAGCAGTTGAGCTAAGTCAACAAAGCGGTTTTTTGTGTATTGTGTCTCCCAGGCTTTTGCAAGAGAAGGTGCCAAAGTCATAGCCACGGATATCAATGAGTCCAAACTGCAGGAGCTGGAAAAGTACCCGGGTAAGCAACTCGGCCACTTGAGCCTGGGATCCAGAGTCTACACCACATTGTAAAGCGACAGCACTCGGGTGTTGAAGAGAATGCCTTCGCCGCTCGGCTCCACTGGCCTCCACTGCAGCCCGACTCTCCGATGATCACGTTTATATTCCGTGAGCCTACAGGCAAAAATCTGCATACTTAAATATATAAACAAAATTTTAGACATATATCTAAATTTTTTTTTTTTTTATCCAACATGTTGGAGGATTCAGTACCTAAGAAGAAAATTCTATGTGAAAGTTTAACAGCTGTTAACTTTTTATGACAACTTGTCACTCCTGGGTCTTTTGCCATGAGAGTAACTGTCCCACAGCCACACAACATGAGCCACAGATGCTATTTAAAGTTTTCTAGTGGCTTCATTTAAAAAGTAAAATGAAGCAGGTAAAAATTTATTTAATAATATACTTTATTAAACTCAATATATCTAAAATATTATCATTTAACATAATCAAAAATTGTTGATGGACTATTTTACTTTTTTTTTTCATACTAAATCTTTGAAATCCACGTGTATTTTACACTCACAGCACATTTCGGTTCAGACCAGCTGCCTTTCCAGTGCTCATGTCATGATCAGAAACCCAAAGAGATTACCCAAATTATTTATGTGTGCATCACCCCTTACTGCACCGCACTGGACCCAACTCCAGCATCAGAGAACTTCAATTAGAGTTACTCTGAAAGGAATCAGAGCAGAGAACTGAAAGAAATCAAAATAGAACAGGTTACATATGATCAAACACATATTAGTTCGTTGAATTAGTTAACTGAATTAGGCTCTGTTCAATTATCATTCCCACAGCTCAAAGTAGAGCTATTGTACTGGCAAAGCACAAAGGGGAAAGGGGTCTTCCTGAAACTCAATTTCAGTCTTCCCTTTCTTTGTTCATGTAGTTTTTTTCCTATATCCAAAAAAGTATAATAAAATAGGCCATATATTGTTTTGTTTTTTTAAAATAGCAATAATGAGTGCTGCTTTCCTTAGTGAATGTTTGGATTTCTCTAGTAACTCTTCCAGTGTGCTCCTCCCAGACCCTGTGCCAGATCTTTCAAGGCCAGATCCTTCTTCTGGCCTCTCATTTCTTCTTGCAGTTTAGGCCAGAAGTAAGTGATGATACCTTTGACCAACAAAGTCATTTCAGTAAATAATGGAATTCACATAAAAGTAAAGCTCACAAAGAGAAGCAATCTCTTTCCCACCACCCTGCCCCCACCCCCCCAACACGGAAACAGAATTAAGAATCCCTGTAGAAGGGACTCAGCCACTGGGGGAAAGGAGGAGCTAAAGTAGCCCAGGTTCAGTTATTTCTGCTAGCTTACTGAGAAGCATCTGATGTAGATCATTTACACTTCACTGTAGTCTTTACTCAGAAAAGGCCTTTACTGATTAATTCAGAGAGTAGAGAGAAAGGAAGGGAGAGAGGTGTGTTCTTGGGAGGTCCAGAGGGAGAGGACTTTAAGATTGTTACTAAGAGATTCTTAAGTCCCTACTAATGAGCCACAATCCTATGAAGCCTAACTGGCCATTTACTGCAGTCTTCACACTTCCAAACAGCTGAATCTCCAAGGCTAGATATTTTTCATGGGTATAGGGAAACCGTGTCTTTTGTTTTATTTCTCAGGTATTCAAACTCGGGTCCTCGATGTCACAAAGAAGAAACAAATTGATCAGTTTGCCAGTGAAGTCGAGAGACTTGATGTTCTCTTTAATGTTGCCGGGTAATTCAGAACTTTTTGCTTTCGCTCTCCTTACAGAAACTTTTCTATGACTTTTATTAAAATAATTTTGGTAATATGGACAAATTATTCATGATGAAACATAATATAGTCTTTGGGAAATATGACTTGATTTTGGACAGAATTTTTATTGCAAGTGAGACAGCCATAGGTGTTGACATGGGTTTGGGGCCAAAAGGCAGTTAAGGTCTACTCAAGACAACTGGTACTAATCAAAAAGTATTGATCTCCTTAAGGCTGATGACTGGCTCACACCAACAGACTTGTCCCTGATGTCCCACTAGGATTTATAAAATAAAATGAAAAATTGTTTTCCAATAGAGTGTCTTTGAAACTAAGTATATTATTAGAAACCAGGTACTCAGTGAATTGCAATGCAGATGTTTCCAATTTTTTGGCATAACATTCTAGCAAGTCCTTTACACTATCCCAAGCTCAGTGTTTCTTACTGGGACAACGAATCCCAGCAAAAGAAATGTATTATTGTACCTTTGTATGCAGCACAGAAGGAATTCCTGTTAGGGTCGTCCCAAACTTGCTGAGCCACACATGAATGGTGATGGTAAAGGCACCTCTCACAGACACCAGAGAGGTGATATTGGACAGCCCCCTGAGTCAGAGGGAGAGGGCTGTCCCCAACCTGGATTCTTGTCTTCTCATATAAATGAACTGAAAGAGAAAACTCCAGATGTTTGCATTGTGATGAAGCCAATTTTATTAAAGCAAGCAAGTCAATACATCCGGCTTGTGAAGTGCTGACGGGCTCTCAGCTAATCTGAAGAGCAGGTTGGGTGGGGGTTTGAGGTGTTATATACTCTCCTGTCTATAGGTTTCAAAATTCCTCTGCTGAATATTTTGGTACCGATTAATTCTCAAGGCCCCTTTTTACTTTGTTGTGGCCTTCCCAGAATTCATGAGAAGCAACCGGCAATTTTATCTTGCCAAGCCTTGAGATGGCTGGACTCTCTCGTTAGGGAGACTTTTAACCATTTGCTCTCAAGTGTTGTTGGTTTGGGGAAGATAATGGCTTGTTATTTACAAGCCAGCTACAAATTGCCCACACTGTTTGGCCTTGTTTTAACTTTCCTGTCTCAGTTTCCCTACTCCTCTTGCCCTGGAATTTTCCCAGCTTCTCACCGCCCTGTAACTGTTGAGATTGGAATTGGAGCAGCTACATATTGATGCAGTGACTGCTAACGTAGTCCTCTCTCAGGTGTGACAATAGCAATGAGTACAATCGAGGCTTACACAGAAACTAAGCAGATACACTCTGAAGTTTCACTTTTCTTATGTAATGTTCCATTTGTACTGCTGGGTTGATAGAATAATCCTAGAGCCTTCTAACATATATTTGTGTTTCTTCCTAACCATGTTTCAGCCAGGGGGTGGGTAGGGAGACCTCAATCTATCCATAGTGTATCATGTGTTACAACATATGGGAATTAAATTAAAGCAACAATTTATAGATCACAACAATTTGTGATGATCTATTTTATAAACAACTTGCTCATCCCTCATATAAGAATATACCCAGAGCCATGAAAAAATCAACTAGAAAAATTAGTTTTTGAGCATTTATTAAATTTTCAGCTAAGTAAGGGGTATAGAAATAGAGCATGAGGTTCTTTCTGTCATTCTACTCAACTGGAAGTACAATCACACCAACAATATTTTAACATTAATTACATAATTTTGGTCCAAGGGACAGTGAAATCACTTAGGACTCCAGTTTTTAGAAAGCTTCCTGAAGGAAGTATGACTTGAAAAAGAGTGAAGGTTATTTTAAGTTTTTGTTTTGGTCTGCTCTGTTGACTCCGTATGTTAAAAGTGTGCAGTAGCAATATTACTTTGCTACCCTGAGATGTTTTCCTTGCTGATATCCCTTGAGAATGTTAAATCTGTGCCACCAGGGGGCACTGTTGCTCTTGAAAAGTAGTCTGGGCAGGTGTGCTGTTCTCATTTCTATTTGTTTTCCTTGTTTCCTGTGCTGCTGGTGTAGAGCTGCTTATGTTTGGTAGCCCCAAACTCTCACCTTCTTCTTTTAAAAGGATATTGTTTTTAAATAAATTTAGCTTAGGTCGTTGGGATAATTACTAACCTAATGTACTAAGTGATACTCTTTGAATTGTTGAAAATCTTGGTAAGGGAGGGGACAATTGTCTAAGTCAATAAGTGACAATAAAGATGATAAGGAATTGAATAGAAGTCATTTTAAATGATCGTTTTCCCCATTGTGTGATCACTATTCCAGTTTTGTCCATCATGGAACCATCCTGGACTGCGAAGAGAAAGACTGGGACTTCTCAATGAATCTCAACGTCCGCAGCATGTACCTGATGATCAAGGCGTTTCTTCCCAAGGTAAGAGGTCACCCCCACTAGGAGAAGCACCCCTGGGTAAGGAGGGCTCCTCACGGGCACCTAGAAAGGACCCCACAGGTGCAGAAGAGTGACAGTCGCTGACATAATGACTAACCTGAATTGAACATTTATATCAAGGCATTTAATATAAATTAACTCACTGAACCTTCCAGCTCAGACATTCAAGGAGCATTAAGCACTTTCTACAGGACCATTCTAGGTGCAGAAGACAAAGTCCCTCTGTAAGAGTGGTTTCATTTTTTTGAGGGATGAGACAAGACAACATTTAATCAAATAAACATACATTATGTGGGTGCTTATAAGTGCTATGAAGAAAAAGAAGCTAGGATATCAGTGAGGTGCACTTAGGTGTCTGGGGAGGGGGTCCCTGGAAGAGGGACAGCAAGGAGACACGGTGGCCAGAGCGGTCTGGTGAGGTGGGCACTCACTACCTTACCACATCCATGGTGCAGAGACTGAGCAGGAGGCTGTGGCACGTGCCCAAGGTCACGCAGCCAGCAAGTGGTTAGAGCCAGGATTTGAACCCTGGAAGGTGGGCCCCTCCTTGAATTCCAGTGTCTGGGCGCATGCCCTCAAGATGGATGCACCCCATTGCTTTTCTGTTCCCTGATATTCTCCCAACACCCCTGCTTTTAGCCAAGCCGCAGAGGTACCAGAGAGGTCAGAGACGGTGTGTGCTGAAGACACAGTATTCCTCCCGAGTCTGCTACCCTTGAATGCTCCACCTTCACAACTCATCGATATTTTTTTTAATCCCCACCTGAGGATATGTTTTTATTGATTCTAGAACGAGAGGAAGGGGGAGAGAGAAACATCGATGTGAGAGAGAAACATGCATTTGTTGCCTCCCGACTGGGGCTTACACCCGACTGGGACCCAATGCACAACCTTTTCAGTGTATGGGACAATGCTCCAACCAACTGAGCCACCCGGCCAGAGCTCATCGATTCATCTGTACTCTTTTTTTTTTTTTTTAATCTTCACCTAAGGATATTTTTCCCATTGCTTTTCAGAGAGACTAGAAGGGAGGGAAAGAGAGAGATAGAGGGAGGGAGAGAGAAACATCGATGTGAGAGAGACACATCCATTGGTTGCCTCCTGCACACACCCCAACCAGGGCCAGGGATCAAGCCTGCAACTGAGGTGCATGCCCTTGGCCAGAATCAAACCTGGGACTCTTCAGTCCGTGGGCCAATTTTCTAACCACTGACCCAAACCAGCTAGGGCATCAGTATTCTTAATTTATTTTACAATCATTACGTAACTTTTGTTAGAAAGCACCGCACTACATGCTCTGAGGAAGGGAAGTATAAGTATGAAAAACATTGACACGAATGAGCTTATAAGCCGAAAGCAGCAGACAGCACAGGCTCAGACAATGGAAGGGACTGACTGCGTACAGAACCAGCCCAATTCAGGATTGTAGACTGAACCCTAGAGAAATGCAGAAGAGCTGTTTTCTCCTCCCAGCTGGATTAGATGGCAGGCGTACACAATGCTGCCCAGCCCAGGGCTGGAGAGAGCTCTTCAGTGACAAGGCAAGGCTGGTATTTTGTGCTGAACATTCAGCCTGATGTCAAGAAGGATTCAGATGAACGTTAAAAGGAAAATTAGAAAAATGGACTTAGTAACAAAGGAATTTTTTTATCTACTTGTTTAGTGCCTAGAAGGGACCTTTGGTTGGATCCATGGAACGTTGAACTAGCAAACTTTTAAAAATATGTAAATTGCCTATTTTGCTTATTTGGAGTTCATGAGAATCTGTCATTTGGAACTTGAATGTATTGTTCAAAGACTGATCCTTAGCCCTGGGTGTGGGGAAGAAGCAGAGCACGTAAAGGGGAAAGCTCAGGGAACGGTAGGTAAGACTGTTGCACATGTATGGGACTCATTTGTAAATCCAGCCTACTGTCTGGAAAGCTCTACAAATATCAGTGAGGGAAGCAGGTGTGGATGCAGTGAAGCTGAAATTTAAACATGTACATAAGTGTTTACAAAATATCAAACACTAACTTGTAAATTAATGAATTTGTCTATGATTTATTAAAGCATCTTAACAATAATCCATATGAGCCAATAACAGTCATGTGTAAAAAACAAACAAACAAACAAAAACCCAAGCGACATTAATGACTGGGGACTTGTTAAATCTGACCCTGGCCTCAGAAGACCTTAGGTACGGCCTGAGCTCTGCCCCTAATTCACCACGTAACCTGGGAGATGGCACTTGGCCCTTTCAGCATGGATTTCTTTTATTTAAATGAGGGTGAAAGGCTACCATCCCTTCCAGACCTAATTGTCTAGGATCCTCTGTGTTCACTCACCGTGATGCATGTGTCCCAGGTTGGAACTTTCCAGGGGAAGCCAGGACTTGGAGTCTAGGCAGATCTGAAATGTCAGGTGGTCAAAACATAGGAACTCCTGTAGGAAATTTTTGTTC
The DNA here is from genome assembly GCF_964146895.1 of Miniopterus schreibersii. Lineage (NCBI taxonomy): Eukaryota > Metazoa > Chordata > Mammalia > Chiroptera > Miniopteridae > Miniopterus > Miniopterus schreibersii. The sequence continues at coordinate 63,308,270 of NC_138101.1, read as the reverse complement.
ATGGATAGACAGACAGGAAATCATTCCAAAACTGGAAGGTCAGTCAAAAGGCAGGAAACAAGTTGAGAATCCTGAAGAAGAGGCTGATGCAGAATCCAAGGTCCACTGTGGAATGGCAGAGAGAATCCATAATGGCAAGAATTTGGGTAGGGCTTATATACGTGGGGTTTTTAACCCCTTTCTGTATCTTAGAAGGGCCCCTAGCACATAGAGGTGCTTAGAAAACATTTGTTGAATAAATATAGGAATCTAGGTCATCAATCCAGTTGGAGGTCAGGCATGGAATCGCTGAAGACCCAGAAGCCAACATCCACCTGGTTTAGGAGCTGAGCTCTGGTCAGTGGGAACAGAAGGGCTGGGCCAGAGTAGAATGAAGCTGGAGGGAATCTTTACAGATCTTTCCAGCCCCCACCTGAGTTTCTGGGACATCAATCCTATGTAGCATTACCGTGTACCAGGCACTCCCCTTTATAAAGCTGTCCTTGCCAGAGAGGACCGTTGCACGGGGAGCCGGGAAGAGCATTCACACAGTGACCGCAGGTACCGAGCTGGTGTTGAGAAGGCGGAGTGGAAGGCGCTAGGATCAGCAGAGACCTGGGTGGGGTGGATGGTGCAGGTGGCAGGGGGCAGCCCGAGTTATTATTGCGTATCAGAAGACTGGAGAGTGAATTTACTCAATAGCCCATCTTTATACATTAATTTGGGCTACATGTATTCTATATGTATTCAAAATGGGTTATATATGACAGTGGTAGCAACAATAAAACTGGGAAATATAAATAAATAAATAAATAAATGGGTTATGCTATCTGATAGATTTGATAAGAAAGAATAATTTGAAGGCTTGGTTTCCAGCGCCATTTTACTATACTAATTGCCTGGGGTTTTTATGAGGACCCCATTTCATTTTTACATTCTTTGTTGTATAGACAAACAACTTGGGGTAAATATTTCTCCCCTGACATTTTCCTTGACTTGGTCGAGTCACCTCACTCTCTCCCGTGTCCTGTTAGTCCATCCGGCGCAACGCCTTAGGGTGGTCTTAGCATCTGCTTTGAGGTACAATTAGTAGCTAAGTATCAAAATGGGGAGTAGGAAGAATACCATGAGGAACCCGGTAATCTTGCAGCCTCACCCCTGGATCCATCCAATCATCCGCCTTCTCGGGCCCTACAGCCCTTTGTCCAAAAGCTGCTGGAGAAACCCCAACGAGAGTGATTTTTGTTCCAGACCCTTTCTCCGCCTATTGAGGCTTCTTTCAGAAACTTTTCGCTTGATTTTCCTGATGTGGAACATACAGTTTTGCTTCTATTCTCTGGTTGGCCTTCCGTCTCCCCCACGTTATTTTAACTCTTCAGCACGCTCTGGCCCACCGTCTCCCCTGGTTCTTCATGGTCATTTTCCCGGCCTCCAGTTTCCGTGAGAAGTTGGTGCCCAGGAGGCAGGAACCCTCCCCAGCTCTTGCTTTTCCCACCAAAACATTCATGGGTACTGTGCGCTTGCACATATATGTATTATCTCCAAAACATACGTACGTGTTATATTTAATAAAGTATAAAGTTCACTTGAAAACTTTAACTCATAGCACTTATTTTATTAAATATTTAGGTCTGGGACAGGGCCCAGCAATCTGCACTTTACTTTAATTCATCCAAGTGCGTTGACCGCCTACTGTGTGCCCAGTCTAGAAAGACAAAACATCCGGAGACCCTCCTCTCACCAAGTTCACACTTTAGTGGAGGAATTAATTCTGAGGGCGGTGTTCTTAGGAAACACGGCTCTAGTGGGGGAGGCAGCCCTCGCTGCACATAACCATTTACCAAGTCCTGCCCTTGCTACCTCAACTGCCTCCGCCTCTGTTATCCACAGACGGTTCTGCATCTGTTTTCAACCCCCTGTCCTAACTCACTACCTCAGCTTCCAGGGGCCTCCTCCCCGGGATACCAGCCACCTTCATAATCCCCGAGTCTGAACACACCATTCCTACATTAAACCTTCATTCTAACCACTGCAGTGTCTTCAGGGTGAAGCCCAAATTCCTACATTTAGGCCCTGGTGGTCTCCGAAGCCTCACCCCCCCACACCCTACATTGCAGCCAGACCCGTCCCTGCCTCCCAGTTCCTCCGTAAAGCCTTTCTACACAGGGTTCTCTCTCCTTCAAACACCCTTCTTGTTTATTTTTCTAACTAACACTCTAGTTTTCAAAAATCCACCCACATATTCCCTTCTCAAGAGCCTTTTCTGGGTGTCCTGCAGCCCCCTCTTCTCTGTGATGCCTCTGCTATCACTGGGTCCTGGTTAAATCAGCCACTGCAATCAGGCTGGCAGCAGGCAGGGACTGTCACTGACCTTTGAAACTCCTGGGCCTGGCACGGTAGCCGACCACAGTAGGTGTTAAACAAATACTGTGGTGAATGAAGGTGGGAGTTTTCCAACATCAAGAACACACAGGGATACTGTTCATTTGACTTCCTTTAGCTCAGAGTTCATTCTTGCTCTGGCAGAGCACCTGTGCCACTGGAAGGGGGCAGTGCCCAGGGGACTGTTCCCGCCAGTGATGGTAGCACGTGCCATCCATGCCCAGCAGTGATTGGGCGGGACTGTTAAGACTGCGTAACAGCTCTCAGTGTTAACAGCTGGTAAGATGGTTCTGCAAACCCCAAGTAAATGCAAATCTTTTACAGAGGTAATATTGTTAGCCTGCAGAGTGGCATTTTTTAAACATTTGTTTGGTTTTGGCAGATGCTCGCTCAGAAGTCTGGCAACATTATCAACATGTCTTCTGTGGCTTCCAGCATCAAAGGTAGGCCTGTGGTCCTGGGATCACCATGCACGGTCACACACCTTCCCCGCTACGGGAACAAGCAGAGCAAAACTCATAAAGCCCGCACATCACTTCAAAACTGCTGTTTAAAATTGGGCTTAAAGCCCGGCCGGGCGTGGCTCAGCGGTTGAGCGTTCATCTAGGATCCAAGTGATCAGGGTTCGATTCCCGGTCAGGGCACATGCCTGGGTTGCGGGCTCGGTCCCCAGTCAGGGGTGTGCAGGAGGCAGCCAGTCAATGACTCTCTCATCATTGCTGTTTCTATCTCTCTCTCTCCCGCTCCTTTCCTCTCTCTGAAATCAATAAAGATATATTTTAAAAAATAAAATAAAATTGGGCTTAAGTTCCTTAACAACCAGTCCCTTTGCCTTAGATGTGAACCAGTCATAAAATTAAATAAAAGCTTTTTTTGCTTTGCCCTCCTTTAATTTCTTCTAATGGGTATGGAGTAGAAATCAAGAGAGGGAAGAAGGAAATCAAGAGGGGGAAGGAAACACTTTACATTTAATTAATCAAAAAAGATGTATTGCCCCGACCGGGTGGCTCAGTTGGTTGGAGCATCGTCCTGTGCAACAAAAGGTTGAGGGTTTGATTCCTGGTCAGAGCACATACCTAGGTTGTGGGTTCGATCCCCGGTCCAGGAGCACATATGGGAGGCAACTGATCGATATTTCTCACATCAGTGTTTCTCTCTCTCCCTTCCTCCCTCTAAAACATTTCCTCAGGGAAGGATTTAAAAAATATATGTATGTATTGAACACCCACTATGTGCCCCTGCTCCAGAAGAATTCACAGTCCTAAAGGGGGGGTGTGAGGCAAGCACACGTCTTCTGCAGGGGTGAAGGTTTAATGCAGGAGTGGTATGTTCAGACGTCTACAAGATTATAACAGAGCTTTGTGCAAAGTGCTGTCACACTGCTGGGGAGGTAACTGCCTGGAGACGTGAGAGCTTCGCAGACGGCTGATCTGGGCCCCAAGTGAGAAGTCAAGTTGAAGAGCCAGGATTGCAGTGCAAACTGGAGACAAGGTCACAGTCTGGCACAGATGGGTTTGCAGGTTTAAAATGCAATAGCTGCTGCTGAGATAACATTCTTCTCTTGGCAAAGATGCACACCTTGAACCTACACAGGAGAGGAATGCAAAGAAATGCCTAGGCCTCTTGATTTTGTCGTGTTTTGCTTTCCTTTACCCTGATTCTCTTTTGGAATCTGCCTAAGGGATCTACCAGCTGTTGATGAAAAACTAAGACCACTGCAGTCTCTTAGGTGCAGCACCCAACTCCCGATTGACTTGTGCCAATAATGATATTATTTTCCCACGTTCAGAAACTAACCCTAGTAAGGGAGAAAACCTGATGTCAATTTTTTAAAGGGTGGGGTGGGGGGAAGCATGGCAGTGGTTACTGGGGACAGTTATTTGTGTTCCCTTTCTAAAGGAGGCTATGTTTCGATTCCTTCCATTCCCCCAGGAGTGGTGAACAGGTGTGTGTACAGCACAACCAAGGCGGCCGTGATTGGCCTCACCAAGGCTGTAGCTGCAGACTTCATCCAGCAGGGTATCAGGTGCAACTGCGTGTGCCCAGGTGAGTTCCGCACTTACAGGCCGTGACCGTGACCGTGACCAAGTCCTTCCTGACATCCGGGTTCCCGCCGGGAAAGATATCTACATAAGCTTGTTTACTTCACGTTTTATTGTATCCTGTCGTCGGGAAAAGTTCCAAAGAAAAGGGCCTAGGCTTGTCAAGGTAACTGATGACGAGAGGCTCTGTCATTAGGAACAAGCCACAGAGGCAAAGGGTTTAATGTTCCTTACGTGCATGGGGCGATTCCAAACGACGTGGCAGAGACAGCACTGGCCAGGGCTTGGTGCCTTGGAAGCAGACCAGGGAGGACCTGGTTGGGGAAAGAGGAAGAGTCAACAGTTCTGACAGGACAGCGGGCAGAAGGTAAGGAGAGCCTCCCGGGAGACCTGGAGCTGCTAAGTCACTTAAATCACCTGCGGTGGCCCATAAATTAAAAGAAGTAATTAACACCTTCCTTTAGGCTATAACAGGGCAGCAGACAAAGGCCTGCAGGCCAAATCTGGCCACCGCCTGTTTTGTAAATAGAGTTTTACGGGAGCAGATCCACACCCAGCCTGCTCCTGCGTTTGGTGGGACTGTGTCCATGCTACAGGCAGAGCTGAGTAGTTGTAACACACCAGATGTTTCTCATGGCTCAAATTATTTTTACCAGAAAGTATGCTGACCTCTCATACAAAGGAAAGGAGAAAAGCAAAACCCGTTATTAGTAGAAAGGACATTCAATTTGTCCAGACAAAAACATTCAACAACTTATTTCTCGAGAATAACTTCTGTTAATAACCGTGGGTGTGTCTAATAAGTAGATTTGCCCTCTCACCTGGCTCCACCCACCCCAAATGAGTACAAGGTACCTAAAAACAATTATTAACTGCCTCTCTGAAAAGAAATTAAATTTTGCATGTCCAGGATCAAAGTTTCTCTCAGTAGTTCACAACTGGTATTGAGGAGTTGGGGAGGGGTATAATTTCACAATTACCTGAGGGACTTTTCAAAACCTGAAGGGCATGCCAGAATTTGGGGAAGGAGTTGATTGGGAAAACTGTGTGTACAATATAACATACCTCAGAGATATTGCGGGTTCGGTTCCAGACCACCGCAAGAAAACAAGTGTCGCAATAAATCGAGTTGTAATCTTTTTGCTGGCAGAGGGTCTTGCATTCAATTCGTGCAAGACTCAACAGGTGTGAAACACAGTAAAGCGCAGAGCGATAAAATAAGGCATGCCTGTGATTTGGAAAGCCCCACGGGAGATTCTGGTGTAATCCATCACGGTCTCCCCTCAGGTTGAAAACCACTGACTTATTAGTTAAAGAGGGAAAACTGCTAAATATCCTGCAAGCTACAGAATTTCCCATGACTGGAGTGTTCTGCTTGATTTTTCTGGAACTAGAAAGGTACACATAGGTAACACTAAGAAAAAGGGGGGTATGGAAGAGACAGGTTTAGCACATACTGGTGATACTTGGAGTCCAGCTACACTCGGTGCTATTTTACCCAATGGAATAAATGGCAAAATGATTTGGAAAATTAGGTTGTTTTAGCAGCTGGGCTTTTCAGGAGACTGGAAAATATGGTATCAAACTCTCTGGAACAAGGAACCAGCCGTGACTCACCGAGCTGGTCACAGGAGAAAACCTGAGTAGGGACGGTTGTGTCTGGGATGGTGCGGGTGTTTGTACAGTCACATGCCTCGGCACCGGACCCGGGTACACTATGGCGTGGGTGTCGGTCTGTGCCATGGGCACGGCAGAGTCCAGGACAATGGGATTTAGTGGAAGGCATAGGCTTGCTCTGCAGTTTTCATTTAATAGCCATTCATACCAGCCATATGTGAAATGAGCCCTCGCCTTCCACTGAGGCTCACTGGAAACTGAAGCAAGCAGATCTTTACTGTGTGGTTTCAGAAAGTTTAGAAACACTATTACCTGCAGTAAATGTGAGGCAGAAAATGTTCCCAATGAACTGGGTTATCCAGCGAAGGCAGTTTCCACCCAGAGCGTTAGACAGTAAAATGTGAGGAGAGGCAGAGAAGCCAAAGAAAGGGCTGTTCAACAAAAAAAGAGCCAGGATTTCCTGAGTTTGATTCCCAGCCTCTCCAGGGAAATGGCAAATGGTGATAAAATTAAGAAATGGTTTCCAAGCAAACAGCAAATCTATGGCATTCTCAGGAGCATCGTCTAAAGATGAAGCTGAGGCTAACGATGTATGACCATGTGGTTCTCTGGAGCACGGTCAATCCGAGAAAAACAGCCCTGTACATCCGATCAATAACTCTCATCATTGATGTTTCTCTCTCTCTCCCCCTCTCCTTTCCTCTCTCTGAAATCAATAAAAATGTATATTTTTAAAAAACAGCCCTCTAGAGAGAATTTACAGACTACGTAAGTGAACAAAAAAAAGTCTGGGACACTTGCTCTGCAAGAACTTGAACTAAGTGGGATTTAAAAATTTTTAGTGTCATTTTTTTTTTAAGCAAAATAATTTCAGATTACATTTTTTTATGAGAAACATGAGATAGTGCTTAAAAATAGGAATTTGAAACCAATGAAAATAGGCAAGGTAATGAGGAAAATTTAGAACCACCGAAATTATGGAGGACAATGGCAGTCAGGGAGTTGTCCCTCAGGATCCCTGGAGTGAGCCTGCAGCAGGAATGGTTCTGAGAGCAGTAGGCAACCTGGATCCTTGTACTGGTAAAGCTCTTCTATGATTGTACCTGTATCTCAGGATGGTTGTGAGGATTAACTGAGGTAATACATGTAAAAGTGCTTAAAATCCATAAAGGATCATGTTTATGTAATACGATTAAAATATATATCTTGCCCGGCCAGGCGTGGCTCAGCAGTTGAGCATCGACTTAGGATCCAGGCGATCGGGGTTCGATTCCCGGTCAGGGCACATGCCCGGGTTGCGGGCTGCAGCCGATCAACGACTCTCTCATCATTGATGTTTCTCTCTCCCTCTCCCTTCCTCTCTCTGAAATCAATAAAGATATTTAAAAAATAAAGTAAAATAAAATACATATCTTAGGAATGCTGGGCAATTCACCCAGAGCTCTTGCCTAGTGTCACCAAGAACTATAGTCCCTGTTTTAAAAAGTCATAGAAATGCTATTAAAGAAGTTATAAGCCTATTAAATAAAAGGGCCAGCAGGTAGAGGTGAAATTGTCATTCTAAGTTGTGGAGAGGGATTTCACGGATTGTCATATCATGTGGAAAGGAAGTTTAATTGTTAACTTATTTTTTCAGTTAAAGTACGTAACCAAGCTGAATATCCCCCTTTGATTTAGGAACTGTGGATACCCCATCTCTGCAAGAAAGAATACAAGCCAGGCCAAATCCTGAAGAGGTATATCTACTCTCTCAAATGTGTTTCAATCTTCTGGCTAGAAAATGCCCTCTTCTTTACCTAGAGTGGACAGATTCATAGAATGGTGGTTGCGAGGGGCTGAGGGAGTGGGAATGGGGAGATGTTTAATGGATACAGTTTCAGTTTTGCAAGATGAAAAGAGTTCTGGAGATTGGTTGCACAGCAGTGTGAATGTACTTAACACTACTGAACTGTAATGGTTAGGACGGTAAATTTTCCATTAGGTGTATTTTACTACAACTTTACAAAAGTTGTAATATTAACTTTAATATTAACTTTCTGATCGGTCACAGTGCCTGTAGGTTTTAGTCTAACAAAATAGTTTGAGTAGCTAGGAAGTCACCATAGCCCTGCTTGGTCTGTTTAGTCCACAGTTAATGACATTTTCACATATTATGTGTCATGCATGATTAAGGCTGCAAGCCAGTGGTACCTTTATAGATTCGTCTTACCTTTGACCCCCCCAGAAGGAATTACAAGTGAGTTCATACTTCAGCACAGGTCTGGCATGGCTTCTGGTCACAGACAGGTACTGATGTCTGGCATGGTTTCTGGTCACAGGCACTGAGCGATTTTCTGAAGAGACAGAAGACTGGAAGATTTGCAACTGCAGAAGAAATAGCCCTGCTGTGCGTGTATCTGGCTTCTGATGAAGTAAGCACTGCTCTTCCCAGGGAGTTCATTATCCTCAATCATACTTGGCCACTAGTTGCTCAACAAAAAATGTCGTTTTAGAGAGTTATGGCATATATATGCTAAGGTGCTGCACTTACTAGACAGGGATCCGTTCTGATTTAATTTGCTCAAAGAAAGGCCACTTTGATCCGAGCTGCCGACTTAACCTCATTCAACTTTCCATGTCACTAAATCTTGTAGCAAAATGAAACAAAGGAGTGAAAAAAAGTCGCTCAATTTTTAAAAAGACAATTGCTTTCAAAATTGTAGCTGGGGAAACCCTGGTTAAGAGTCAATCAAACAAATGAGACTCCAAAATTATAAGAGCCTCAGGTGGAGTGGGGAGAGGGTTCATCAGATTTAATTGTATGTGGCAAACACAAAATTGGCATCTGGTGTTTTTAGTTTTACTGGTGCCTTATTTAGCAGACTCCCATTGGCTCTTTTTTCTGTGAATTCTTACTTGTTTGTCGTCAGGCATGGAAATTCCTAATTCTGCCTCTTTCCACTTCCCATCTATTTAGGAACCAGTTTCTTCTTTAACAGCTATTGTATACTTTAAACGGCATACTACTGCAAAAGCAGACACTGTATTTATAATGTGTAGAGCACAAGAACAGCCCTCTCTCTTTTATGGCTGAGCATGTTACATGACCAAGAAACTACAACGTTTGAAAAGAGACAAGGGAAGGGAAGTGAGAGGCAGGAGTGAGGAGGTGTGGCACACCAGGAGATCAGGGACTGTGACAGACACAGGATTTGAAATGTTTTCGTGACAGAGAAGTTACTACTTCTCAGAACTATTAACAACAGTTGTTAGTAGCTGGGGAACTTGCTAGACAAATTATTAATAAGGCAAGTATGTTGGCCTTTGTGACTTCTCTGCCTGCATATCTTCAGAAGAGCTCATTTGATTTAGGGGTACAGCTGATTAGTTAAGTTGCCTTCGTTTATCCAGAGCTTATGTTACCAAATACTTGGAAATGTTCTGGCTTGAATGTACAACAAAAGGCCCTTTGGCCTAATTTTAAAGGAGTCCAGAGTACAGATGTGTAACAAACAGAAAGCTTGCCTTGTAAAAATACTTGGGAGGGTTGGGGTCAGTTTTTGGTAATTAGTAACCTTTCTCATTTATCTACATTATATGATCAGTTTTCATGGAATAAACTTTAAAATTTCTGTAGTTATATTATGTCTTTCCTTCTTCCCTCTTCCATTGTCTCAGGCTTTAGAGAAATTTAAAACTAAGAACACAAATTTGAATCTTTATTATCCATATTTAAGTTAAAACAGATTTTTTAAACCTCAAGGTTTAAAAATAATTTTAGCTTTAATCCCTTGGAAAATGAAAAATTCTGTGGAAAAAAATAGTTATTTTAACTCCTTTAGTTTAGCCCAGATTTGTATCTAAAACTATTTAATAGATTATAATAATAATTATCTTTATACAAATTTTTCAAATACATTTAGTTACTTCGGTTCCTGGAATTGCCTATGTATATTGATTAACTATATATACAATATCTTTTTAAAAATTTTTTGCTTAGTAATTGACATGACCGCTCAATGACTGACACACTTGATTATATTCAAAAAGTTATTAATTGTATAAAAGTCAGCTAGTTTAGAATAGTTCTGAGTTTTAAAATGAAACTGTACTGTTCCAGCCTACGCTTTATCCTAATTTGGGGAATGACTATACATCAGGTAACTTCTTAGTTTTCTGGTTGTGACACCAAACACCTCACAGATCTTGCTTAGAATGTGACACGCGCTCAAACGCCAGCCAAAGGCCAGGCCACAAGAACACTCGGCAATTTTAAATCATCCAAAATTTAATTCAGGTTTTCATAAATTCTCTTTGTTAAGTGAGTTTTCTCTTTACCACGAAAGTAAATTGTTTAGCTATCTCAGTCATAGAACTGGAAAAAACAGAACCCGTGTTACACCTGGTTAACCGTTCTGTCTCCTTGTGTTTACCGCTGCAGTCTGCCTACGTAACAGGGAATCCTGTCGTCATCGATGGAGGCTGGAGCTTGTGATTCAGGATCTCCCTGCTGGGAAGGTGGGCCCTTCCGGTCCACGTGAACCTGGGGTTATAAAGAAAACTCACCCATCAGGCCTTTCTTGTTAATGGCATTGGAATGAAAATAAGCTCTTTCTAATGATGTCATTGTTGACGAGTCTGGTTCTTTAAATACTATATTAATCGCTCTCTAATCTCTTCTACATTCATTGTAGATGACATTAAAGATAATGAACTCACTGCAAATGAATAGTTTTAAAAATAACCCTCAATTTGTAAGCATATAAAGTAAAATGTAAATACGAAGAAAAGGCCAAGGTTGTTGTTGTTTCAAGAAAAAGGTATTAATTTATATTTTACCTCTATTTCCCAGTATTCAAATATTTTAATACAGTTCTGATTTGGTTTGTATATGGGTACTAATTTTAAAATCTTACACCTTTATAAATGAATTCCAGAGGTAGGAAGGAATTTGGCTTAATAACTTACATTAAAAGGAGTTTAGTCAGAACTATATCGTTAATCTGTTATATAAAAGAAATATAATCAGGTATTTATATTTAATGGATGCCATCATTTACAATTAAGTACTATTTTCTTAATACTTAACTTCTTAGTCTAATTAAAAAATCTTTATTAAAATAAGAATGATATTTGACATGGGCCTAAAAACATACAGTTAACTAACTTGGCAGTATTGTCAGTTTGGGGACTATTTCTTAGACTAAGTACAGAATTTTTTCACCAAATTCCAAGATAACAGACAAGAGGACATGAAATTTAGAAATAGTCTCTGGATAAATAAATACAGTGGTACCTTGATTTTCAAACGTAATCCATTCTGGAAGACCGTTCGAGCTCTGAAACGTTCAGAAACCAAGGGATCAACAGCCCACAGCTGGGCCTCAGGACCTTGCCCTCAGCAGAAGCCGTGTGGCATGTTCAACTTCCGAGGCGTGTTCGAGAACCGAAGCATTTCCTTCCTGGTTTACAGCATTCGTAAACCGAAATGTCCATCCACGGAGCCGTTCCAAAACCGAGGTACCTCTGTATAAATGAATCATGTAACAGGAATAAATAAAGAAGAAAATAAAATTTTCAAAAAAAGTTTAAGTATATTCACGGGTGATAATTCTATAGGAGATTATTAGAAAGAAGTTTTTTCTTGTACTTTTAGTTACTGGGTTTTATTTTATTTTTATTTGTTACTACTTAAAAAGCAAATGGTATGATGCACATATACAGTACTTAATAAATGAGCAGTTAAACTTGGCCTTTTCCCTTTAAACCTTAATAATAACAAGGGAAATATTGAAATGGACAATGAATAGATAACATTTTATGAGGAAGAATATTTTGCAGTTGATAAAAGTGAGTTAAAATTGACAGCAGAGGATAATTTGGGGTTCTGGACCAGGTATTCCTCTACTCGATCACAGATACCTTGGTTTGTGACCTAGACCAAGTCAGCCAATTTATCTTGGATATTAGTTTTCTGGTTTGTGAAATTGGAAAGGTGGGCCAAATGACCTGCATTTCTTTTGGGTGTATCATAACGAAAATGCTGTAACTTCTTATGAGGTGAGGGATGGAACTCTGAAGTTTTTAAGTATGTTCTGAAGTACTTTGCACTGTGAGCAAGCACATGCGTCTATGTATAGCTGTGAACAAATATGAATTCTAAATAAACATGATTCTAAAAAATGCATTCTAACTTTAACAAATGCTTCCTCATAGTTAGTCCTCTCAGAGCTAACTATAAACTATCAAATATTATAAACAATAGAAGCAAAGTAAAATCTAGCCCAATAGTTCAGTTCCCCAAAGTCACGCTAATCAAGTCGGGCAATGTATCCATGCAGATCATATGACTGAAAGAAGAGGGAAAATACGGTTCATTCCTGCGGTAAGAGGAAGCAGGATGTAACTAGAAACTTGAGCAACCTTTAGAAGAGGAAGGGTTCAGTTAGGAAAACAATCATTTTAGATGCTCTGAGAAGCTCATTGGACAGGACCTAGGTTCATCTATTCTTTCCACAAAGGAGGACCTGAGAGACAAGAATGGTTCCTGTCTGCTGGAGGCATTTACTTGGCATTGTAGCTCCTGCCTGAAAAGAGGTGATTAAAATTGGCACCTACTTAAAGGAGTGGAAAACAGGTAAGAACATTTTTTTTACAGAAGAAAATGTAAATAACCCCTAAAGGGACGGCGCGCATGTGCACATTCTTGGAGAGGCAAAATACAGAGGAAAGGAAGACAGGGAGATGGGAGGTAGTTTTAAAGGAAACAGATCAAGCTGCGGATGGAAAGGTTAAACCTGAAACAGTAACGAGAAGGGCACGAGCTGAAGAAGCGATACCAGTGGCACAAGCCTTTTGTCCCACTTAACTGGTCACCAGAAGAATGAACCTCGGTCTTCCCATCGCACAGGAAAACTGTTTTACAAAGTGCAACTACAAGGTGGCGTTAAAGCCCAGAAAACAGAGCTCGGTCTGGGAGCCCACAGCCCGGCCGCGGCTGCAGGGCCGGCGCGCCCTCGCCGGGATCTGGCGTCGGGGCTGCGCCCGGCGCGGGGCTGCGCTCCCAGGGCGACCTTTCCTGGGAGATCCCGGAGGGGGGGCCGCGGCGCCGCCCCGCGGGAGCCGACACCCCCACCGGGCCCGCTCCCCCTCGGCGGGCCGCCCCGCGCGCGAGCGGAGAAGGCGGGGCCGCGGGCGCGGGCGGCGCGCGGAGCCTGGACCGCGGCGATGACCCTCCTTCGGGCTCCGCCCGCTGCAGGCGCCGCTCGGAGGCCCGGCGCGGCGGGCGGGACGAGGCTCCCCCGCAGACAGCTTTAGCCCATCGCCTAGTCGCCGGGCAGAGCCGGGGGCCTGCGCCCGAGACCGCGAGGTGAGTGTCCCGGGGGAGCACGCGGGGCGCAGAGCCGGCGCGGGCCGCGGGCACCGTGTCCGCCCGGCCGGCCGGCGACGCAGCGAGCGCCCCGCTGGTTCTGGTTGCGCGCCGAGCGGGGCCGTGTTCCCTGCTGTGTTGCCGTGGGGCTGGGTTTCTCTCGTTGTCTTGTTTTGTTTTTGACCTGAAATCCACCCGAGGGTGTTGCTACTGTGGGCCACTGGGCAACAGAACCCCCCGCGCCCAGCGCTCGCCGCGCCTGCCTGTGGCTCCTCACTCTCCAGGCATCCGCTGGCTACCTCACCCCTGTTACCTCATCTTAGACTCTGGTGAGATTTGCTGCCCTAAAAGACTAATCGCAGAAAGACACCGTTTCCTTCAGCCTCCCATCCAGAAACTGACAGCACCTGGAGCCAGACCTCTCTCAGCCAGGTTTTCACCGAAAGACTAACCCCTTTCCCCTCTCCTTCTCCACAACGGCCCCACCTGACATTGTTGCTGCGGCGCAGCCCGCGGAAACCTGGCTGACTGTTTCCCTCCAAGGCAAGAGTGAAACATTTCAATTCAGCTAATACCCGTGTGTCTGTCTTCTCCGGACCAAGCAAGCATGGAGACAGGAGATACAAGTATGAATCGGATACATACAGTTTCTGCCTTCCTGTAGTTCAAAATCCAAAGGATCAGAATGTACCCAACCGGTCATGAGGCAGTGTGATTCATGCTATATTAATGATATGAGCAAAGTGACTTACTCATATACTTTCTAGCCTATTAAGATCTTTAGAATTATACCCCTATTAACTAAGGTTTTTGCCCTTTTTTATTTTTTTTATTTTTATCTTTTAGGATTTCCATAGAAGGCATTATAGAATAAGGGGGGGAAAGTCAGTAATGTAGGTCAGAGCCCTGGGCCTACACTAGGAGTTGCTGTGCTGGGTATGGAAGTTTGGCACTCCGATCCATTCCTCCATTCCTGCCTGCTTCTAGCGTGCCCTCTTGTTCATGAGAAACTGGAAAGCTGAAAACATTTCCCGCACTCCCTTCCACCTAGAGTTCTGGATGTAAAATCAGGGTCAGGCATATAGATGACTTGCCTGAGATTTTGAAGGCGGGGGTGAGGCAGAGGCCATCTCCCTGTTATTTTTGGCTGTTTTCTGTTAACAAGGAAGGTCTAGGAGATGCCAGTGTCCAGTCTCCAGAACTGTGGATGTGGGCAAGGACTTAGAATGCCAGTGTCAGCCAGACTCGGCGTTGTTGCGCTGAATCAACGGTTCTGTAGCTATCAAGAGGCAGTTGAGGGAGATGGCGAAGGTATTCTGTGCTCCCTGTCCAAGCAGCTTCCAGATCCCAGCTTCTCGGGGTCAGTTACAAGTGGTGTTCTTGAACTCCACAGTCCCCGTGGGACCTCCTGATTGTGAAGAAAAAGTACATCCTTCAGTTGCTCAGTTACTCATATTCTAGAAGTCATTCCTGCAGGCCCAGCCTGGACCCTGTACTTCTAGCCCTTTCAACAGTTCACTGAATTCCCTATATAAAATCTCTTTCTGCTTAAAAGACTTGGAGTGGTTTTGGTTTTCTGCTCTCCCTGACCAATATGTTCACTATGTAGCCCCTAAGAGTCACCTATATCTAATCTCTCCAGTTTCCTTAGATGAGAAAGTAAACCATGAGGTTAGATCCAGAGGTTGGCAGTGATGTGAATGCCTTCAGCGGAGCTGTGCCTTCTCCAGTGACCACAGACCCCATGTTTGAGTTTGGCCCTGAAGGCATTTGAGTTTGTTACCTATAGACTAGATTATCTCTTGAAGTCTCTTGCTCTACAAGTATAATGTAAAACATTTCTTTGTTTAAAACATTTACAGAATATGTCCTGTCACAAGAGATTTTTGACTGTCTGGTTCATGACCAATTATTTATTTGCCCTACTGATAATTGATCATTGATAATTATTTATTTGCCCTACTGATAATTGATCATTGATAATTGATTGGTCAGCGCGCAGACCACAGTGATAAAACAGACTTTTCCTCTGTGGAAAAGGTTTACATCTGTTTCATGCAAAGGCTAGGAGCATCGTTTAGGGGGAAATGGGGCTGCCTGTGTATGCACCTGTGTAATGAGAGGGTGTTCTCAGTATTTCGTACTCGTCTGTCCTACATGTTAAGGAAAGCACACTCATAGTAAGGTCTAGAGTTTTTAACAGCCTTATAAAGTTGTTAAGTATATCTTGTCAATATACTCAAAGCTCTTTGCCTTTTTAGAAATCCATTCTTTTATATACTTTTTTCTGTGGTTTATATGAAGGACTAGAAGGTCTGAATTTACCAGTGTCCCTTATCTGTGCTCTTCAGTGCAGTGCATGCATTCTCAGGGAAAATCTTATAAACAGAAAATAAAGCATTGGGAAGACTCCATGGGGACTCTAATATGTGCCTACTACTGCTTTAACATTTCTGTGACATAGGCATGATCACCATTTCACAAATGAGGAAACTTCTTCAGACTGGTTAACTTGCCCGAAATGGCCCAACCAGGAGGCAGTGTCACAGGATTTGCACTCAGGGTTTTCATCTCCATTTTCCTCTGGCCACTCCACACCTTGAACATGATGCTCTAATTAATACAGCCATGCATAGAATTCCCTACATGCACTTTCCTTTCCACCTCTCATCCTTTCATCATGTGGTTCCTCCACCTGCAATGGTCTTGATTTTATCTAGAAGACTAAGTCATCTTTCAAGGCTTTATTCAAGCATCACTCAGCCCCAGCCAGACGGGGCAATACCTCCTCTCCCCTGTTTAACTCTGTGCCTACACTTCTCACATCATAATTACATTACCTAAAGGTAACACTAGCTGCTCTAACAGGTGAATTCCAAAATCTCAGTAACAATGCAGTGGGAGCTTATCTCTTCCTCAGGTAAAGCTATTTCTCACTCATGTAATGGTGTTTAGCTGGTGGCCTTCTATTCAGTGATGGAGGAACCCAAACTCTTTGTATATTAGGGCTTTGCCATCCCCTAAGACCCTGGAGTCCTTAGTTTCCAGGCAACAGTCAGGAAAAGAGAGGGTATGTGGAGGTTGCACGCGAGGTTTCTTATGCAATGGAATGGAAGTAGCATACATTATTTACAGCCACGTCCCATCGGCCAGACCTCAGTCACATGCACACTGATCTGCAAGCGAAGCTGGGAAATGTCCACTATCCATGTGCCCAGGCAGCAGAGGAAACTAGTTTGGTGAAGACATATCAGCCTCTATCCCTCTTTTAAAGAAAAGTATCTGCATCTCAGTCATCTTTGGATCTCCTGCACTTTACACACTATAGAAACCCAGAAAAGTCTGATGAACTTTGTGGATTGTGAAGGAGTGAAGTTTCTGTCTCACGTGCCTAAAATTGAAAGTTACCAGACTTCGTTATGGTCGCTTAAGGAATGAGTTGTTATTCTCAGACTAGATGGCAACTTGTTGATTTTTGAATTCTAGCACAAGAGCTAGAACTTGGCAAGAGAGGATCTAATAGGTGTTTGTTGAATGAATAAGTGAATGAATGAATAAGTCTTCAGGAAAAAAAAAGAGGGACAGCGTTAGTTTACACGGAGTTAGGAAATACTAATTGAGAAGGTGACTTTTCAGTTAGGTCTTGAATGACTAGTAGAATTTTACAAGTAAAGAAAGCAAAATATGAAACTACAGGAAGCGACGGTAATGGTGTTTTGTTGTTGTTTTGTTTGTTACTTGAGTAGAAATTTAAAAAACAAATGCTTACAGGCTCAACTATTTTTTTCACTCACTATTCAAATATGACAATTGAACTTCAAGGGTAGGGGAGAGAAACTATATAACTTTACAATCTATGAAATCTCTGTTGACTAAAAGAATGACACTAAAACCTTTTGACACTAAATTGTTATTTTCTGGACATTTTTGAGAATTATTGGTACAAAGGCAGTGTTCTGATCGTCCATGTGAAAAGCTAGGAAGCCTGGGGAAGCCAAAGCTTCCTCATCATTACTCATCATAGCGTCACAGAGTTGGCTCTGCATCAAAATCACCTGTCGCACGGCTTAGGTTGCTTTTGGTGGCAAGTAACAGTATATTTGGACAAAATTGCCTTCAAAAATACAAGTTTTGCCTGGCCGGCATGGCTCAGCGGTTGAGCATCAGCCTATGATCCAGGAGATCAAGGTTCGATCCCCAATCAGAACATAGGTTGTGGGCTCGATTCCCAGCAGGGGACGTGCCGGAGGCAGCCGATCAGTGACTCTCTCATTACTGATGTTTCTATCTCTCGCTCTCCCCATCTCTCTTCCTCTCTCAGAAATCGATATAAGACATACAAAACACACACACACACACACACAAAACGAGTTTACTTTTCTCATACAACAAAGTGTTTGCAAGTAAGTGGATCCATGGTTTGTTCGGTAGCCCAATGATATCACATCTGGGCTGCTTTCTATGAGCTACTTTTGACTTTTTCTTCATGGATCAGTGATAGCTGTTAGAGTTCCAAGAAACATCCACAGCACACACACACACGCACCCCACACACACATAAACACAAGAGCCTTTGAAGACAAAAGAGGAGACAATTTTCCCCTTGCCTCTTTTTACTAGGAAGGAAAATCATACCTAGTGACCTCAATAGCCTTGCCCAGATTTCATTGGCAAGAAAAGGTTCATGCTTAGCCCTAAACCAACAGCTGGCAGAGAGAAATGGTGTTACAATTGATATTGCCAATCATTATTTATCCCTGGGAGTGGGGTGGGCCCCACTGGCATAGCCGAGCAGTGGCATTTAGGCAGTAAATCTTGTATGCCACACGTGGGGAGATTCAGTCTCTGGAGATTTTGATTTTAGTAGGTGAAGAAATAATATTTTAAACTTACAGTTAAATACGTTTGCTCTTCATGGGGAGAGAGATTAGAAAGGGGAGAAGCCAGTATTGAGTCCTTTCTTACCTAGGGATAACATTCTTTTGTATCATTACATAGTGTTTTACTACGTGATGATCCAACCAAATTACTGTATCAATTAAACAGATAGAATAGCAGTTTTCCTTTGAAAACTTGGGCTCATGTGGTTGGCACACCTAACACTTTCAAATAAGGGAGTTCTCATTTGGAGAAACGTTCTTAGTCATTTCAGCAGTTTCATCCTCAAGGAAATGTTAAGCCCCCCTCTGCTGAATCTGATTCTTCAGTGCTGGGTGGGGTTCTATTTGGGAAATGAACATTAGATCAGAGTTGATTAGCAGAGTCCAGAAACTGGAAGGTTGCTGTATGTTCTGCATAGAAATACTGTATGAGACTGAGAACCTACCTGTTCAATGCATGAATGGATGAACACCAAAGGTAGGAGATTTCTATTATTATAGTCATTATAGAGCATTTAATGACCATTTGTGGAGATGCTCTTTCCAGGGCAGGAATCTGGCACATGGAATACTCCAGCAATCTCCGTGAATTCTCACTAACACCACCCCATGAAATATCAGCCTGTCCATGTGACAAACAGAAAATAAGAGGTATAAGTAGCCTCTATCCATGTGATGATCTTTCAGCAGGAATTTAGTTGATAGCAATAAGCATATTTTACTTAACCAAGAGCCTGTGGACATTTGCATACTAATAGCTGTTTTATTTCTTCTGGAATAGTACAAAAAGTCCTTTTAAACATTTAGATCACTAAGGCAACCTGATCATGAGAAGGCTGATTTGGCAAACATCTCTCTGTATGTGAAAGTACATTTACAGGAGGGGTTTCCAAAGTGCGCTTCGCTTGCCAGGAGGAGCAGCGGTGAGTGGACAAGGCTCCTGCAGCTCCACCTTTATCTGCCCCATTTGTTGGATTTCAGGATAAGGTTTTATTGGATAAAAGATTTGTGGCTTAAAAAAATTTGAAAGCTATAGTAGAAGACTCCAGGCAGTTCCCCATCTTCTTTGAAAACCACAAAAAACAAAAAAGGACCTTAACTTGTGACTAGTGGTATTAAGTTAACTTAAATCCAGTGACCAGATTCTGTCTATGAAAAATATTACTAAAGAAAGCTGTTATCATTTTCTATTCCCTAAAAGAATTGCATAATTCTTTTCCATGTATTTTCAGTTACATAAAAAAATCTCATCAAAATCCTAATACAGAAGTACAAAGAGTAAAAATGAGAATAAAGAGAATAAAAACCCCCAGTTCATTTCCCTCTCCAAAAGCGACTTCTGTTAAGACTTTTCCCCTGTGTACATACATATACACACATATACACACACAGAACTGCTCACGCTCTGGGTGTGTTATTGATCTGTAGTTTCCTCTCAAGTTGGAGGAAAAACTAAGGAGACTGTTCCTTTGAGGCTCACAGCTCTATGGCCTTGGTGGCATATGTCCCTAATACTGAAAATAAAACTCCGATTAAGCCAACATAGTGTCTAAGTATGTGGGGTCCTGTAGGAAGTTCCATTTCCTGGGACTGCTAAGGAGAAGCCTGAGTGGTTAACAGTCTTGGCCTGTTTTTCTAGAAAGCTCTTGACCTACTCACCTACAAGCAAGTGTGCAGTCACAATAGTCATAGCAGCCGTGTCCCATGGCTTAAGTCAAACCTCATTCTTTTATTGAAATCTACTCTGTTTGAGTCACAGAACTTTGATTGAATTCACATTATTTACAATTTATAAAATCTATACAATTCCACCATTTGACACAGGATACATTTTTTTCTAAGGTGGCTTACAGGTTGTGTACTGAATAATGCAATATATCTTGGTTGAGAAGAAGCAAAAACTGTTGCTTCTGTGCATAGATACCTTTAGTGTTTATCTAAATTATTCTTTACCTTTCTTGTTTTCAATAAAATCTTACCTTGCCTTCCTAGTTTTCAGTATAATTTTCAGTATAAAAAATTTCTCAAAGCATCTCATTTTAACTGAATATATTTTTTAAATCCCCACCCTAGGATATGTTTCTTAATTGTTTTTTAGAGAGAGAGGAAGAGAGAGAGAGAAATATTGATGCGAAAGAGAAACAGCCGTCGGTTGCCTCCCACACATGCCCCCGACAGGGGATGGAG
Organism: Miniopterus schreibersii; assembly: GCF_964146895.1. Classification (NCBI taxonomy): domain Eukaryota; kingdom Metazoa; phylum Chordata; class Mammalia; order Chiroptera; family Miniopteridae; genus Miniopterus; species Miniopterus schreibersii. The sequence continues at coordinate 63,287,835 of NC_138101.1, read as the reverse complement.
CCCGGGACCTAGGTGTGTGCCCTGACCCGGGAGAGAACCCGCACACTGTTGGTGCTCAGGACAGTGCACTAACCATCTGAGCCGCCTGGCCAGGGCGCAACCGAATAGTCTTAGAAGAAAAGCACCTTAACTATTAGACTCTTAAGGTTATTTAAGTGGCAAGTTGTCACTTAGCTGGTTACTCAGAATATGTAAACAGTATTTGTGATGAGAATAGAATAAAAGTTCTATTTCTATTCATTTTGTTACCAATTTTGTGCAACCTAAATGGATTACAAATTTTTTTGTTTATAATAAACACTATAACATTCATAACAATGGGAAAGAGCAAAGCTAAAATAATACAAGGTAGAAAATAAAATATTTATATTTGCTTGTAGAATGTGTTTTCAAACTTACAATTAACTGTGGGTATATATGAGTGGGATTTTAAACAGAATATTACAGCGAAAACTGTAAAATATAATGCAGTGATTTGGTAGAAATGACATGAAGTCAAAGGTAGAGATTATTTAACCATCTCATTCTACAAATTTTTATATAGTTTTACTAGGAGGCTCAGCTGATAATGGCTGTGTTAGTTGAAAAAAGTTACTTAGCTTTTCTAGGCTTTAGTTTTATCATTTGAATATTAAAAGAGATTAGACTAGATAATTTCTCAAGACCTTTTCAACTTCTATTATTCTATTAAACTATAATTCTTAGGTATCTGGAAACCATCTGTTTTCTCAACATTTTCTCACTTTTAGAAATTCTCACCTGAGGATATATTTTTATTGATTTTTAGAGAGAGAGAGAGGAAGGGGGAGTGAGGGAGAGAGAGTATGAAAGAGAAACATCAATCGGTTGCCTCCCCTTGAGCCCCTACTGGGAATGGAACCTGCAACCTAGGCATGTGCCTGCCTGGGAATTGAACCCGCAACCTTTTGGTGTATGGGGCGATGCACCAACCAACCGATCCACCTGGCCAGGTCCATATTTTCTCACTTAATTTTTCCATCCCAGATACCACATGTCAGATCGATTCTTCCCCCCACCAATTTTGTGGATATATAATTAACACATAACATTCTATTAAAGGTATATGTGATGATTTGATATTTCTATATATTGTGAAATGAATTGCACAAAAGTTTAGTTAATATCTATTATCTCACATACAGTTTTTTTCCTTGTGGTGAGAACTTTTAAGTCAGATCAATTCTTTTTTTTTTCTGCCTTTGTTTTTTTTTTAATATATCTTTATTGATTTCAGAGCCCGAAACCCAAGCTTGTGCCCTGACCAGGAATCAAATTGCGATCTCCTTGATCCTAGGCCAATGCTCAACCTCTGAGCCACGCCCGGCTGGGCCAGGTCAATTCTTAACAGATCTCTTGAACCTTCTCTGGGATCAAGGATTTTAAAAGATTTCCATGGCCCAGCCAGGTGTGGCTCAGCAGTTGAGCATCGACCTAGGATCCAGGAGATGGAGGTTCCATTCCTGGTCAGGGCACATGCCCGGGTTGCGGGCTCCTCCATCCCTAGCAAGGGACATGCAGGAGGCAGCCGATCAATGACTCTCTCATCATTGGTGTTTCTCTCTCTCTCACTCCCTCTCTCTTCCTCTCTCTGATATCAATAAAGACATACAAAAAACACGAGTTTACTTTTCTCATGCAATAAGGTGTTTGTAAGTAAGTGGATCCATGGTTTGTTCGGTAGCCCAGTCATACCAGCATCTGGGCTGCTTTCTATGAGCTACTTTTGACTTTTTCTTCATGAGTCAGTGAAAGCTGCTAGAGTTCCAAGAAACATCCACAGCGCACACACATACACACACATACACACACACACACACTCACGCACCCCACACACACATAAACACAAGAGCCTTTGAAGACAAAAGAGGAGACAATTTTCCCCTTGCCTCTTTTTACTAGGAAGGAAAATCATACCTAGTGACCTCAATAGCCTTGCCCAGATTTCATTGGCAAGAAAAGGTTCATGCTTAGCCCTAAACCAACAGCTGGCAGAGAGAAATGGTGTTACAATTGATATTGCCAATCATTATTTATCCCTGGGAGTGGGGTGGGCCCCACTGGCATAGCCGAGCAGTGGCATTTAGGCAGTAAATCTTGTATGCCACACGTGGGGAGATTCAGTCTCTGGAGATTTTGATTTTAGTAGGTGAAGAAATAATATTTTAAACTTACAGTTAAATACGTTTGCTCTTCATGGGGAGAGAGATTAGAAAGGGGAGAAGCCAGTATTGAGTCCTTTCTTACCTAGGGATAACATTCTTTTGTATCATTACATAGTGTTTTACTACGTGATGATCCAACCAAATTACTGTATCAATTAAACAGATAGAATAGCAGTTTTCCTTTGAAAACTTGGGCTCATGTGGTTGGCACACCTAACACTTTCAAATAAGGGAGTTCTCATTTGGAGAAACGTTCTTAGTCATTTCAGCAGTTTCATCCTCAAGGAAATGTTAAGCCCCCCTCTGCTGAATCTGATTCTTCAGTGCTGGGTGGGGTTCTATTTGGGAAATGAACATTAGATCAGAGTTGATTAGCAGAGTCCAGAAACTGGAAGGTTGCTGTATGTTCTGCATAGAAATACTGTATGAGACTGAGAACCTACCTGTTCAATGCATGAATGGATGAACACCAAAGGTAGGAGATTTCTATTATTATAGTCATTATAGAGCATTTAATGACCATTTGTGGAGATGCTCTTTCCAGGGCAGGAATCTGGCACATGGAATACTCCAGCAATCTCCGTGAATTCTCACTAACACCACCCCATGAAATATCAGCCTGTCCATGTGACAAACAGAAAATAAGAGGTATAAGTAGCCTCTATCCATGTGATGATCTTTCAGCAGGAATTTAGTTGATAGCAATAAGCATATTTTACTTAACCAAGAGCCTGTGGACATTTGCATACTAATAGCTGTTTTATTTCTTCTGGAATAGTACAAAAAGTCCTTTTAAACATTTAGATCACTAAGGCAACCTGATCATGAGAAGGCTGATTTGGCAAACATCTCTCTGTATGTGAAAGTACATTTACAGGAGGGGTTTCCAAAGTGCGCTTCGCTTGCCAGGAGGAGCAGCGGTGAGTGGACAAGGCTCCTGCAGCTCCACCTTTATCTGCCCCATTTGTTGGATTTCAGGATAAGGTTTTATTGGATAAAAGATTTGTGGCTTAAAAAAATTTTGAAAGCTATTTTAGAAGATTCCAGGCAGTTCCCCATCTTCTTTGAAAACCACAAAAACCAAAAAAGGACCTTAACTTGTGACCAGTAAGATTAATTTACCTAAAATGCAATGACCAGATTCTGTCTATGAAAAATATTATTAAGGAAAGCTGTTATCATTTTCTATTCCCTAAAAGAATTGCATAATTCTTTTCCATGTATTTTCAGTTACATAAAAAAATCTCATCAAAATCCTAATACAGAAGTACAAAGAGTAAAAATGAGAATAAAGAGAATAAAAGCCCCCAGTTCATTTCCCTCTCCAAAAGCGACTTCTATTAAGACTTTCCCCCCATGTACATACATATACACACACAGAACTGCTCACGCTCTGGGTGTGTTATTGATCTGTAGTTTCCTCTCAAGTTGGAGGAAAAACTAAGGAGACTGTTCCTTTGAGGCTCACAGCTCTATGGCCTTGGTGGCATATGTCCCTAATACTGAAAATAAAACTCCAATTAAGCCAACGTAGTTTCTAAGTATGTGGGGTCCTGTAGGAAGTTCCATTTCCTGGGACTGCTAAGGAGAAGCCTGAGTGGTTAACAGTCTTGGCCTGTTTTTCTAGAAAACTGCTGACCTACTCACCTACAAGCAAGTGTGCAGTCACAATAGTCATAGCAGCCGTGTCCCATGGCTTAAGTCAAACCTCATTCTTTTATTGAAATCTACTCTGTTTGAGTCACAGAACTTTGATTGAATTCACATTATTTACAATTTATAAAATCTATACAATTCCACCATTTGACACAGGATACATTTTTTTCTAAGGTGGCTTACAGGTTGTGTACTGAATAATGCAATATATCTTGGTTGAGAAGAAGCAAAAACTGTTGCTTCTGTGCATAGATACCTTTAGTGTTTATCTAAATTATTCTTTACCTTTCTTGTTTTCAATAAAATCTTACCTTGCCTTCCTAGTTTTCAGTATAATTTTCAGTATAAAAAATTTCTCAAAGCATCTCATTTTAACTGAATATATTTTTTAATCCCCACCCTAGGATATATTTCTTAGTTGATTTTTAGTGAGAGAGAGAGAAATGTTGATGCGAAAGAGAAACAGCCATCGGTTGCCTCCCGCACATGCCCCCAACGGGGGATGGAGCCCGGGACCTAGGTGTCTTCCCTGACCGGGGAGAGAAACCGCACACTTTTGGTGCTCAGGACAGTGAGCTAACCACCTGAGCCTCCTGGCCAGGCCATATTTTCTCACTTAATTTTTCCATCCCAGATACCACATCAGATCAATTCTTCCACCAATTTTGTTGATATATAATTAACACATAACATTGTATTAGTTTAAGGTGTACACATAATGATTTGATATTTGTATATATTGTGAAATGAATCGCACAAAAGTTTAGTTACTATCTATCATCTCACATAGTTACAGGGATTTTTTCTTGTGAAAACGTTTAAGTCAGATCAATTCTTAACAGAACTCTTGGACCTTCTCTGGGATCAAGGATTTTAAAACATTTCCAGGAACACAATGAAAAAATAATTAAGGCCCATAAACCACTGTATTTCATTTAAACCAACATTGTTGAAAAACAAACATTTCAGTGAAATTACTTTTCTGGATAACTGGCATCTATTTTATTGAATACCAATTTTTTTATTTCTTTTATCACTCTAAAGAAAATTTCTAAACTGTACTGTATATTTTAATGCCTTTTAAGACAAAATATTTTCATATCATTTTTTTCTTTTCATTTTCTTGAAAATGTAAAATCATCGGTTATTATACAGGGGGATCCTTCAGGGCCAATTTAGGTATGAAGTTTCTTTCTCAGGAATCATTTGGTGGCAAGTGACAGAAACTCAGCTCACACTGGTAAGGAAGGTATTGGCTCACCTAACTGCAAGGGAGATGCTTCCAGTGTACCAACAGTGTGGTCATTAATTTGGAGTTTTCTCTTCCTCCCTTTCCATATGAAGAACCTGCTTTGCTCTGTGGTCATTTTGTTCTTTGGAAGGCTTTCCTTGTATGTCACAAGGATTGCTAACAGAAGGTCTGGAGCTCAGCCCCACCAACAGAAAGAAAGCTCTTTTCCAATGGTTCTAATAAATACTTTGAAGCTGACTCTCATTGGTCAGTGTAGCCACTTGCGCAGGCTGGAATAATCAGTGTGATTGGGAGGGAGTTCCCTCCTTGGCCAGGCCTGTCCTCAGCTCTGGAGCATTGGCAGAGCTTGGGTTTGGGGGAGGTGAGGATGACAGTCTCACATGAACCACACGAATAGAGGAACAGTGGAGATGGGGATTCCACAAAAGAAAATCAGTGTGCTGTCACCAAAAGAGGGAGATGGGGGAACAGGTGGGAAATGCTTGTCAGGCTAAAACTTCAACTATCCCCTATGGGAAAGATATTTATCCCCAAGTTTTGTAGCCTTAGATTACTATCTTTTCGGTCTCTTTCACTATCAGCTAACACTCATGCTGCTATTGGTTTGCCTCTATCACAATCTCTTCCTACATTTTCATTGATAACATCTTATCTTCCAAACGTTTGGAAACCAGATGGGCAAAGTCATTAGAAGTGTTTTCAAAATAAGAGTTAATGGGCTTGGAGGTGAGCCTCATGTGCCTTTCTATGAGTAAGGAGTAGAGATTTTCTACTTTTTAATGGAATACATGACGTTTCTTATGATCCTTCAAAAGTCATTTTTGCTATTTTCTGATTTCTTTTTCCAAAACTGCCTTCTTAATAGAGGATATGCTATTGCAATTTCGAGACCCAATGACTATGAACAGTAAATGCCATGAACATGGTTGCTTTAAGCAAAGGTTACATTTTTGTGATTTTCCTAAATTTAAGTGGTTTTCTGAAGTGAGACTGGTGGTGTAAGTGTTCATTTGAAAATGGAAACATAACAGAAAATAAACAAACAGAGCTGACTAGTTGTAAGTTGTTTTGGACTTATTAAAATACTATTATTTTATTTTTCCCTGCAGTACTTCTCTGATCTCAAATAAGTGCTTTGGCTTCCATGGTGGAGACTATAGGGAAACAAGAGGGAAGGTGGGGGTGAGGGAGTCGCTGAGGGGAAATTAATCAAAGAACTTACATGCATATATGCATAACCCACAGACAATAGTATGGGGAAGGCCTGAGGGTGGGATGGATGCAGGCTGAAGGGGGTCAATGGGGGAAAAGAGGGCATATCTGTAATACTTTCAACAATAAAGACAAATTAGGGAGAAAAATGTATAAACACCCACAGATAGCATATACTGTGCAACATTCCAAGTTTTGATTGTTTATGTTAAAAAGAACCACAATGATATTAATAAAATAAAATTTTAAAAGCTTCATTTAGCCAATAGTTTATATCCCCTAGAAAGTCATTTATACTTATTGGCTATCTAAAAATATTCTTCATAAGTGGCAGAATTGGCTGGTTTGGGGAATTTCATAAAGGAAGTGATTCTAGTAACACTGTCCAAGAGTTTCTATGTAATTCTTCTAAGGCGAAAGGTGAAGAAATGACAGTGATGGGTGTTATTATATCCATCTAATCAAGAATGTAGTCTTGAAAGAAAGAGATAAAAAGCATAGTAAAGAAAATCAATGGGATTAAGTAGTGAATTCTTCAAGACTGGTGAGACCTTGTCCTGCTTCATAGGAAAAGCAAAAAGATTCTTAGAGAATTATGATAATTAGAAAGACGGCATATGAGTGGCTAATCACCAACATTATTGAATGCTTACCATATGCATGGTTGGAACTACTGTAGCCTCCATTGTATAGCTAAGGAATTAGTTACAGAGGCTAAGCAATTTGGTGTATGATGGAGCTGAATTTCAGGCCCACGTTTGTCCGACTCCAGAGCCTGCAGGCCCCTTACAGTGGTGTAAACAATTACCTTAAAGCTTGGCAGTCCAAGACTGATGCAGCAACTAAAGGATGTCATCAAGGAACCAGCTCCTCCTGTTTTATTTATCTACTGTCTTTGGTATAGGACCTTTTAATCTCATGGTCGAAAGATGGCTGCTGGCCCTCTAGGTAGTGTGTCTACATTCTAGGAAGAAGAAAGGGAAATATTAGAGGGTGAAGAGTAAACAGTTTGATCCTTGAAAGCCTTGCCTTGTTGTTTGGGAATGAAAGTCCCCCACAGGGACTACCTCTTATATCTCATTACAGAGAACTGTGACACATGGCCACCTCTAGCTGCAAAGTGGCTAGGAATTGGAATACTTGGCTCTCAGCCTATATAGCGTAGGAAGCCTAGGGAGAAGGGATTGAAGTAGGTGTTTATGGAGTTCTGCCTTACAGTTTTTTTTAGTTATTTTGTGTAAGTTTATTTTTTCTGGCATACTGTAAACCTATAGAGAACAAAGAATGGGTTTTTGTTTTGATATCTTTGAATTGTCCACACTAACAAGCAAGTGACTACCATAGCACTTATTACAATATCTAAGACATTGTGACTACTCAAAACAATGTTGTATTTTTTTAGCTTTAATTTAGAAATAACAACCATGCAAGGATTAGTGATTCCAGTTTCTCTGAAAATGATGGAATCCATAGGTTTCTCTCTGGTGGCTCATTTCTCCATATCAACATTGGAAAATTACCTGGAGCTTTTCTGCCTCATTGAGTTGGCCCATTAGGGAAGACAATTTAATGGTAGTATTACCTGAAATATTTTAAGTATAAACCACAAAAACAGGGTGGGAAAGAAGTCATATAAAAGTATGATGGTCAACAAGGGCTTTTTCAAGAGAAGTAAAAAGGTAGATAAGAATTAGGATAAGATATTGTAATCAAAGAAAAGATTTGCAGTTGAAAACTAAGAATAGTCTAATTTAAAATATTTTAGCCATTCAGGGTTCTAAAGGAAAAAATAAGTACAATTCATTCATTTAAATTGCTCAAATTGCTATTTAATTTATTTGTTTAAATCTCAGATTGTTGTCCTATATCTGTACTCTTTCTCCTTCAAAACAGGTCTTGTCATCCCTCTATCATCTTATTCTTAATTATAAATCATGGGGGAGGAAGATAAAACAATTGAACGTGAAGATTTGGAACCATCCACAGAGGTGAACCACACAGCCTCTACATATCAAGAAACACAGGTAAATCTGCAATCAAATGAAGTACAATCCCAACTGTTGCCTTAAGGAAAGGACTATGTGTTTCTAAATCTATGGATAGAATTGTTTTCTCTTCATTCCCAATCACTCAGTTAACAATACTCCCTTACTCTTTTTTTTTATTCTCACTCGAGCATATGTTTTTATTGATTTTAGAGAGAGAGGAAGGGAGAGAGAAAGAGAGAGAAACATTGATGTGAGAGAGAAACACGGATCAGTTGCCTCCTGTACATGCCCTGACTGGGGATCAACCTGCAACCTAAATATGTGCCCTGACCAGGAATCAAACTGGCAACCTTTTGGTGTATAGGATGATGCTCCGACCAACTGGGCCACCTGGTCAGGGCCTCCCTATTCTTAATCCCCAAACTAGTACATTCCAGGGTAGGTGTGACCACCAGTTTTCCCATATAGTCATTAACAGCTGGCCCAACATGAGGCTAGGAAAATAAAGAGCCTGTGAAATGCTTTGTGTTCTCAGCCTAACCTTTAGTACGGTTCTTTTTGTTTCTCAAATTCAAGTAGATGAATAAATGTGAATTGGTTTTCACCACAGATAGTTATCTTTTATAGAATAACAATTTATATTTAACAACTGTTGCCTTGAATTATATCTTAAATAGGGTAGTTTTTAAACTCAGTGTGGTGAAACAGAATGAAATTTTATGTGACTCAAGCATTTATAATGGTACAAATAGTGATTCAGTAATAAATAATCCCAACATAGTTCTTGTTCCAAGTATTAGCTGATTAGTGTTAGCATTCCCTGGTAATGTTAGCCTTGAGTCTAGTAATGGGAATTTGATTCGTGATGTGATGGCTTAGTAACTAAAAAAATGTGTAGCAAATATACAGTTTAATGATTTTTTTAAAATTGTTTTAAACACAGGAGGAAACAATTATAAACCAAAATGGTATCGATGGAAATAAACCAGCAGAAGGAAGTAGCGTTTTGAATAACAGCGAAAAAAGGACACAAGAAACACCAACCAAATCAAGTCCTTTGCAAAGACTAAGGCAAACATTCGCTTGCCCTCCACATGGCTTACTGGCTAGAGTAATAACAAATGGTATGTAAATGGTAAGGATGAGTTCAGAAACAGAGGGTAAAAGACAAAGTTGTTATGTAATGAGAGAGTCTAAAATAATATGGTTTAAAGAACAAAAAGTTTACTCCTCTAACACATAAAAAATACTAGGTGAAGAATTTGCAACAGTTAAGTTGCTCTGCTCCACACAGTCATACAGGGGCTCAGGCTGAAGGGCTTCACCATCTTTGACACCAGGCTTCCAAGAGCGCTATGGTCACCACCATTCCAGACGCCAAGAAGAGGAAAAGAGCAGGGATCGAGGACCTTTTCCTTTTCTGTATCTGAGTTATTTCACAGGATTAGGTTAGGGCTCCAATGAGAAAAGTGACTGAAAGTTGCTTGTAAACAGAAAAGCACCATATGAATGTTAGTTGTTATTACTGTTAGTTAATGCAGCTAATGTTTGAGCGAACACGGCTGTTTATACTTCCAAATGAATCGTGTAATTTTATATGTAAGGATCTTGGTTTGCAATTCAACTTATTCCAATAAAGCTGTTATTACTTAAAATATTTTGGGGATTTTTCATTGGGAATTTATCTCAGCACGGTTTTGAATATTGTTAGGGTTGTGATATAGTTGTCTTTTAAGGATGAATTTGGTTTTGGGGGGCAGTCAAACATTCTGATACCAAGTTGATGAATAAATGGATGTTCACATTGAGTAATGCTGGGTTTTGTTCAAAAAGGGAGTACATGTGTTTGTGTGTACGTGTGTGTGCATGTTATGTATATTGCAGGATGTGCAGTATAGTAGGAAAAAGGAGAAGGGGGTTGAAAATGGTCTGTAAAGGCAAATTTAAAAACAATTTCACAAACTGTTGAGGAATGACTGCATCATTGAAATAAATATATTGCCTCACAAAGTAAGTATGTCAAAAATGTAACACATTTGATTTCAAAGTTATGTTTATTGAAAAATTAGACTCATTTCTTTATAGTTGTATTTCATTTGGGAGCTCTGAACGACATATTTACCATTCTCAACTGGGGCAATGGATGCCAAGTATAATACATTATACTCTAGGCCCTAGATATGTTTTCAATGAAATTAGGTATGTATCTAAACTAGCATGAGAAAAAAAATCTCAAACTTCATTTAAAACACATAGAGAAAACCATGTTCCAAAATATATACTAGCTGATATGGCTACAGATAAGTTAATACCTGTTCTGTCCTTTTTATTATTTTTTAAAATGTGTACCATTCAAATTATGGCACATTTCTAGTTAAAACATTTACAGTAAAACAGATACATATTGGCATAAGAGATGGGTATAAATTAATGATGTGATTTTGAGACTCTTATTTTTTAATTCTATAATCATTTTCAATAAAGGTGCCAGAAAGGTGTGGCTCGGTATAGAAACACCTCTTCTCTTGTTTTCCTGAACTTCTATTCCTGAGCTTACAAGACTGCTTTTTTCTATACTACTCCCTGTGTCCATTCAGTATACATAAGGATTCTTAAGTATATATTACATGTGAATAGATAAATTTCTAAAATCATAAGTGAGAAGTAATTTATTAACTGAATTAAATGTGATATAGGGAAACCTTATAAATGTACATTTGCTATGTATTTAGCAATACGGGAAAGGAAAGGAACATTAGAGGTTTAAAAAAGGAGTCTTAAAGTGGAAAAAATTTTTAATTATTGACAGTGTTTATTTCCATCAATATGTAATTTATATTACCACTATATATTTATTAGCCAAGTATATTGCCGATATATACTTATTGACACAGTAATTATTTGTTCCCATCAATAAGTAGATAACCAGACCTCATATATGAGATATTAAAGTTCCATTGAAGTGGAAAACTCCTAATTCCACCTGGCTAAATTTAGTATAAAATTGGATTTATGATATGATAAAGTAAAATTTAGTAGCTGATAATTCTTGCTTTCCCATTACTACATAGAAATTTCAGCCCCTATAGCTGTTGGAAAATACCAAAGGCCCCCTTAGTTATTTCACTGTGATAGCATCATAAGCCTAGAAAATCTGGAACAATTCTGTTAGGGTTTAAAAAATAGAGTGTTGGATTTGATCTCTAGCAATATGGTAGCTAAGACTCAATGAATAATTTTATTTATACCAATGAAAACATCTGGAAAAAAATATTTTAAGTTTTTTATTTTATTTATTTATTTATTTATTTATTTATTTATTTATTTATTTATTTATTTTTAAAATATATCTTTATTGATTTCAGAGAGAGGAAGGAAGAAGGAGAGATAGAGATAGAAACCTCAATGATGAGAGAGTCATTGATCACCTGCCTCCTGCACGCCCCTGAATACAGATGGAGCCCACGGCCCGGGCATGTGCCCTGCCCAGGAATCGAACTGCAATCTCCTGGATCCTAGGTCAATGCTCAACCACTGAGCCATGCCCGCCTGGGCAAGTCTTTTAAAATGTACCTTTTATCTATTAAGAAAACAGGAAATCATCAGACACCAAAACAAAGTATTAGTAAGAGAGATAAGTACTCAATCTGGCTTTCACCCTGAAGACTCCCACAAAACACCAATGAACTTGAGGTTTATTTTGAGAACCATGAGAGTACAGGAGGCTACGCTAGAGCCTGCCCAGGTTAGAAGAAGTGCATTAGGAGAAATCTACGAAGTTGGGACCCAGTGTGATGGTAAAACTTAGGTAAACCTGCCCTGCAGATGGGGCCTGCAACTAAACTTATCAACTAAACCTATCTGTCTCCAATGTGGTGCAGGCTGAAGAGGGGAGAGTCTCCACTAAACATATGTAACTTCACTTTGATTTGTGCTCCAAAGTCACTGAAGAAAATCAAGCTGAAAGTATGTCTAAAAGTGGTCCTGGATTATAAGCTTCTGAGTACACGGTAGAAGTGAATTCATATCTTATCTGGAAAAACTCACATTTAACCTAAGGCTCCAATTCTCAAAGATAAAGTTCCAAGGAAGAGGTTGCTATTGCAAACACAAACAAACAAACAAAAATCACAATAAGCACAAGGAAACAGATTTCAAAAATTTTGCATTATCTGAAAATAGAATATAAAATATTTTTGATATCTGTAAAGAAGTTGAGATGATAGCAAATGTGAGTACAAAATAACTGAGTACAAAATAAGTGACTATTTTAAAAATGAACAAAGATATTTCATAAAAACCAAATTGAATTTCTAGAAATGAAAGATATAATACAGTAATTGAAATAGAAAACTTAGTGGCTAGATTTGGCAGCAGAGTAATAAGAGAATTGGTAAACTAGCAAATAGGTCTGAGGAGATTATCTAGAATGTAGTACACACAGACAAAAAGTGATAAATATGGAAACTACATTAGCAACATGGCCAAAAGAATGTGACTACCTAATCATAGTTCCAGAAAAAAGAGAACAGGAAGACTGGCAAAGAGGAAATATTTGAAGAAATGAGACTGAAAATTTTCTAGAATTGATGAAAACCTAAAACTAAAGCAAACCAAAAGGAAGCCATACCTAAACATAACATACTTAAAAACAGCCAAAGAAAAATTCTCTAATAGAGCTGAAATTAAACTTAAAATGAAAATTAGCAACAGTGAAAGCCAGAAAACCAAAGAATAATTTTTTCAAGGAACTGAGAGAAATAAACTCAACCTCGGTTTGCATACCCAGAAAAACTATCTTTTAAAAATGAGAATAAAGATAATTCTAGACAAATCAGAATTGACTATCAACAAATCCATATAGCATACTTTGCTGCCAAGAGTTTCTGTACCACTTGCAATGGTAAATATGGAATTGTGTCAGTGTAATATGCAATTGAATTTTTGTACATCGTTTTTTCTGGCACATTAATACTTTGCATCATCAAGCAATAGAAGTGAATGCAAAGTGAATTGGAAAAAAAGTCAAGTATATACCTTCTTACAATTAAAGATTAAAGCCTTACTAATAGAAGGACCTTTTAAAAAGCTGAAATCTCTATGGAAGCACCTTCTTTTCAGGCAGTTGGTTCTGGTTTACAGACTTCAAAGACCATCACCTTTCCCCAGCGTTAAGCTACCTAATGAAACCGTGTGTCAGTGAGGAAGCTGACAGTACAGCGCTTTTCACTCGGTGAATAAGATCCAACATTAAAACCACATTTGGCTGGCGGAGAGGACTGCAGTCTGCGTGGGGTTTAGATGGAACTCCTCTCTGTTTAAAGCAAAGCCCGAAGAGTCCACATCTTGAACTAAGAAGTGCGGTTCCAGGGTTTCAGTCTGCAAAGAGACTGAGGGTGGCAGATAACAAATGTCAGTGGAGATTTGACTGTGTTGGTACTTTTTTTAGGATTGTTATTGTTTTTGTTAGTGCTTTGGTCACAGGTTTTGAGTTTTGAGTGGTCTACCCAACCCTGTTTTCCCTTAGCCTATCTATTTTCAGGGTACAGTTTTGTAGAACGCAGGGTTTTCAAGTAGGGAAACGTATTTCACATTCTAAGAAATGCTTCTACTAAAGGGAATACTTCAGGCAACAAGATAATCGTCTCAGGTGAAAGGTGTAAGATGCCATAAGAAATGATGATTTTAAAAAATAGGTAAGTATGTGGGTAATTCTAAACAAACATTGACTGTATTAAAGGAACAATAATGTTAACTTCAAGGCAGGACTAAAATATTGGCATGTGACTATTCAAGTATTCTCATGTTCCTTGGAAGAGGGTAAAGATAGTGATTGCTTCTCTTTTTAATATTAACTAGTGAGATATTTATGGTGAAATTATAAAGAAAAATGAGGAGCCCGGCCAGCATGGCTCAGTTTTTGAGCGTCAACCTATGAACCAGGAGGTCACAGTTCAATTCCCAGTCAGGACACATGCCAGGGGTCATGGGCTCCATCCCCAGCAGGAAGCGTGCAGGAGGCAGCCGATCAGTGACTCTCTCATCATTGATGTTTCTATCTCTCCCTCTCCCTTCCTCTCTCTGAAATCAATAAAAACATTTTAAAAAATTTAAATTAAAAAGAAAAAGAAGGAAATGGTAAAAAAAAAAAAAAAATCAAGATAGTAGTTCCTTCTGGCTGTGTGAAAGGAAATGGGGATCAGATTAGGAGGGGGGCACATCGGTGGATTCAAAGCCACTGGTAACATTCTATTTCTTAAGATGTTGGTAATTACCGGGTTGTTCATATTACTGCTGTTCTTAAAACACACATGGTTATAAGTATTTGTATATGTATTCAATGTCTATTTTTAAATGCTTAGATTATATTAAAACTTGCATATAACAACTTATTGATGAAACTAGTTTCCCTGGTTTATTTCAGTTACCATGGTGGTTCTTCTGTGGGCTGTAGTTTGGTCCATTACTGGCAATGAATGTCTTCCTGGAGGAAACCTGTTTGGAATTATAATCCTTTTCTATTGTGCCATCATTGGAGGCAAACTTTTGGGGCTCATTAAGTTACCTACGTTGCCTCCACTGCCTCCTCTTCTTGGTAAGTGTTAAACACTTCCTCTCCTCTTCAGAGTAAATCGTGTTTTAAGAATAGCAGTTCGGAAACCTTTGGGTTATAAAGGAATAAACTATTTCTGTATTTTATGTGCTGGAGCTAAAAACTGATAGTTAAATTTTGAGGGTTTTTGTGAATCAGTTGTAAAATGTGATTTAAAAAAATTAAACTATAAATACTTAGAGTTAAGTAACTTGCATTGAAAACAAGAGTGATAAATATTTAAAACTGATCATAAATCTGATCCTAAGTATTTTACTACATTTCCTCTTATCTCTGCTCTTAAGATTATGGAAATATGGTGCAATGGTGTGACACTGCCCATTTCTTCCCATCTCCACATTCAGGGACATCATGTTCATAGCTTAACATGGGCCAGGATGGAAGTATTTATAATACAGAAATCAGCAAATGCTACAAATCAAGACTTGATTTATTGCAAGTCACTCACATCTTTGACAAACAAGTGAGCTTCCAACACATATTTTCATTGTTTCATCTTATTAACATTAACATAAACAAAAATATCAATCAACATTTACGGTGACACTAATACTCGCTCATCACAATGTGAGTGACTTCTTTGCTAAATTTTTTCAATAAGGATTTGCTTCAAAATAATTTGGGAGTATTTGAAGTAAAGTTGGCCTTTTGTTGATAAGATTTGCATATTTAAATTTTTTTTCCATAATACAAATTAAGGGGGAAAAATACACCTTATCAAAGAAGGTGTTCTTTCCTCCAAAACCAAGGGAAAAGCTCATGTGCACTTAGAGGCAAGAAGGGCACACCTACCAAGTCACAGTCAGGTGGCCACATCAACCCAGACCACTGGCAAAGGAAACATGGTCCCACGGAAATTGTTTTCACATTCATTTTGAGAATAAAAAGTGTTCCCTCATTCCCCCCTAAAACTCCTAAGAAACTCTTAACACATTTTTGAGTTCTTGTAAGATTATTGCTCCTTTTGATTTCAGGTAGTCATATGCTATAATCAATCTAAGACTGATTTAGATCCACATTTTAAGTTTCAATAAGAAACTATTGACATGATAATGAAATATAAGGTTAGTGCAGCATTTTTGACTGGTAATTCATCAATATCTATAAAAATGATATATACATCTATACCCTAGAGCCTGACATTCCCACTGCTATGAATTATCCTGTGGATATACCTGCACAAACCTACAAATATAAAAGCTCCATGTGAACAGGGATCATGTTGGTCTAGCTCACCTCTGTGTTACCAGGGTATCGTAAGGCTCTGGCCTGTAGTACTCACTTGATAAATACTTGAGGTATGAACTGGTCCATGAATTGGTCCAAAAATTCTATTTCCAAGCAATGAGATACTATTATAACTATTAAAAAGAACAAGGCAAATTTAGATGTGCTTCATTGGGAATATGTTCAGAATATATGCTTAAGTGAAAAAAAGAAACCCAAATTGTACAACAGAAGATAAACGTGCTCCCATTTGTATCCAACACAAAGTGCACACAAATACACAGGCTAAAGTAGGTAAAGAAACACTCTGGAAGGGCACAGAAAACCTTTCACAATGGAAACGTTTGGGGAATGAAGATGGAAAGTTACAGGTGGTATTGGGCATGTTTTTGTTACTTTACCTTTGTCTGTAATGTTTGAATTTTACCATGAGTATATATTATTCTTATCATTATTTTTTAAAGAGCTATTATAGGCTAGTTCATACTTCCAAATATCCTAGAAAGCGCATGACTGCAGAATCCAGAATTTTGTGACCTTTGAGATTCTGTGGCAGTGATGAGAGATGCCTAGAAGTGATGCTATCTTGCCTGAAGGTGTCTGGAGCATGTCACAAAAAGCTATACTTGTGATTCGTCTCTGTTCTCATAGCTCACATACAGAACACCTCAGCCTTAGTAAATTTGTGTGGTCATTTTAATGAGTGGTGCTTATCAGGAGGTGGTGAGAAGAGGGCACTGCCGGAGAATGGAGGGCAGAAGCCCCAGGGTCTGAGGGAGAACTGTTTCCCTTGGTATGGACGTGCCGTCAGCAAGGGCAGAATTCCTTCACAACCGCTCAGCTTCCTCAGTCACACGCACAGGTCTCAGAACACGGCGCACTTTCTCTTCACACCTTGGAAGAAACTTCTGTGTCTTCCATAAACTTCTCAACGCCCCCAGCCCCTCCTTCCTCCCTCTCTCCCTTCTTTGGACTCCTGGGACTCACCCCTCCTGTCTCAGCTCATACTTACGCTCCCGTAACATTGAGACTGTCCATTTGTGTTGCTCCCCACAGGCTGAAAGCTTGTCGAGGCGCAGTGCTGAGTCTTTGTTCATTGTTAGCTCAAATACCTACTACAGCGTCCCAGACACTGAAGGCAGTAGTGTGTGTTGAATGACTGAATGAAAGGAGGCACCAGCTGACATGACAGAGCAACATCCAGTTCCCCATAACTCACTTCTAGGCCTTTTTAAGCAGGTTATGTGTTTTTTATTAAATTATCTGGTTTGAAGGTAAAATAGAGCCCATACAGGTATTTACTGATATTTCAGGTAATCTGACATAGCAAATAATTTCAGGAGCTGTTTGCTACTTGCACACAGAGAAATGACTGAATTGGGCATTTTATTCAAACATTTTATATTTAGAATTTGGTCCCACTTTCCAATACTGCATCCTATTTCTCTCTTTCAGTGTCAGTTATTCTAATCTATCATTTTTGTCTGCATATTAAAGCCCTTTTCTTAGCTTCTTTATCATATTATTTTAATTTTTAAATTAAAGTTTAATGTAATTTTATTTAAGGACTAGCATAAAGGAAGTGGTTCTTGGGATTTTACAGAGCAGCCTCTTTCACATCTAAAGTGCGAAAAAGTATTTTCTGTATTTGAAAACTGTCTAAAGAGTTGTTTGACCTCTTCATTCCAGGCATGCTGCTTGCGGGCTTTCTCCTGAGAAACATCCCTGTCGTCAGTGATAACGTACAGATCAAGCACAAGTGGTCTTCTACGTTGAGAAGCATAGCCCTGTCTATTATATTGATTCGTGCCGGCCTTGGGCTTGATTCAAAGGTACTGACATGGTGAACTTCTAATCACTGACTAGGGATTTTGCTCCTCCAGTACTGCAAGTATTTAGAATCACTGAGCTTTAGAAAATGGCTGTGGACATTCTGCATGGCATTCCCAAGAAGACAACAGAATTTATTTCATGAAGGACTATCCCCAGAAGATGTTTCCATACTCTTTCTTGGAGAAAGGTGGAGTTACTTTCTGTTTGGGGACAACACCAAAATAAAGGGCCCCCCTTTCTCTGACAGAGATATAGGCCGTAGTTATAAATAACGATCATTAGGGAGACATCATTTTTTGATGCACAGAGCCCTATACAGGTGAGGTGTTCAGAGCTAACTGCACTAGCTTGGGAAACTGGTGTATAGAATGAGTCTCGAGTATGCTTTTCTAAAATGCTTTTTATTCATGTATATTTTTGAATGCGGGAATGAATATTCTTAGGGATGAAGGTCTTTAACCTATGTTCATTCTGGGGCCACAAATTATACACAAAGCTAACACTGAGAAGGTTAAACCAGCTGGTGTGGAGATTCTGAGCAGCCTGTCTGGGTCCAAACCTAGCTCCACCACTCGCCAATTTCATGATCTTGGGCAAGGACTTTTAACTTGTGCCTTTTCAGATGAGGACATCTGAAGAATGGGGGTAGTAGTATTACCTATATCATAGGGTTGCTATTAGGACTAAATAAGCTATCTCTAAGACACTTAGGACACTGAAATGTTTGTGAAATAAAACTCATTACCTGGAAACTTCATAATAATCCAGACGTGGTCTGAATATGAAGAAAAAGCATTTAATGTCCTTTTCTCTGCATGTCTTTAGAGGGTTACTTTAGCATGTCTGTTTTTATATTTCAGGCCCTGAAGAAGTTGAAGGGTATTTGTATGCGGTTATCCATGGGTCCTTGTCTTGTGGAGGCGTGCACGTCTGCTCTTCTCGCTCACTTCCTGATGGGTCTGCCATGGCAATGGGCATTTATCCTGGGGTAATGATTTTTCCGTGTCATCTGAAAATATGCGTGGACATTTAGGACTTTCTCTGATTCTATACAAGAAGATGCATAATAGCATTTTCTTAAGGACATCAGAAAATACAATATGGACATTCCAGCATAATATTATAACTATTAACATTCCAACATGTAAAGATCATAACTTCAAAATATAGTATACGTCTTTGTAGGTGCTAAATTTTACAGTGGTTATAATCATTTATACTATTGAGGAAGTCATAGATTTTTTACCTACACCTGATTGCATGCTGGTGAGAGAGCTGCTGGATCTCCCCTCAGCGTCTGCACCAAGGGTAATGCACACACCAGCAGTGATCAACACCTGCACTGTTTCCCTGCTTCTGCCCCCAGACTATTGTGATCGGGGGATTCTGCTGCCTCTTCCTTCCACTGTCAGTTCTTATTTCCAATGGCTAAGGGCCAGAAGAGAAAAATAAATATAAATTGCTTAGTAAAAATGTTGTGCTAATAAGTAGGCGAGAAATTAGTTATTACTTCTCATGGCCAAGACTCTAGAGCTACACTGCCTGGACTCAGGTCCCCGCTCTGTGATTTCCCAGTGTGTGATCTTCGGCAATTTACTTAATTTCTCTGTGCCTCAGTGTCCTCATCTGAAAAACAAACAGAATGATTGTAGCTACCTCATAGGGTTGTTGTGAGGATTAAATTATTTAATATATGTAAAGTGCTTAAATGGTTTTTAGCACATGGTAAGCACTCTGAAATGCTTCTGGTGTTACCACTACTGCTATTCTTAGTATCTCTGTCACTGTTATTACAGCCTTCCCCCTCCTAATCTGTTGTTTTATTTTACATACCAAGCCCTGATAGAAGAAGGCCTGGCTTCACCAGATTTCAACCCCAAAATCCATGGCCATGAGGTTTTTTAAACCTCAGGCCACAAATGTTTTGTTTTTTAAAATGGCAGGTTCCTGGAGCCTAACCCCCTTAGGTCTTCTAGACCACCCATAAATATATATATATATATATTTAGGCAGCCAAAGTGCTTGCAGTGCGGGTTGTTCGTGGCCACACTTTGTAAAGTGTTCCGTAGAACCCCTGTGTGCGTATGTGTTTCTGGTTTGATGCATCACTGCAATTGGAAAGATGATCTAAAGGGTATCCTCTCAAAGAGCAGAGGTTATTATGATTTCAGTAATAACGATGATAAGTGACACACTCCCACAAATGTCTGAAGCACCGCCTGCTTAGTTTTGTTGTAGGTGCCGTCTCTCCAGCTGTCGTGGTGCCTTCCATGCTCCTTCTGCAGGAAGGAGGCTATGGTGTTGAAAAAGGTATCCCGACCTTACTCATGGCTGCTGGCAGCTTTGATGACATTCTGGCCATCACCGGCTTCAACACCTGCTTGGGCATGGCCTTTTCCACAGGTAAACAATCAGTTCACAATGTGCTGTTCTCTTGAGCTCGAGAGAGAGATTATGATACACAAGCGTGGCATGTTGGCAGGACGATTGATGAAGGCAAGTTAAAATAAAGAAAGCAACTCCAAGAGTTAGTTCCTTACCTAAGGGGGAGCCAGTAGCTTCCTAGCTTTACCCTCTGGACACAGATGGCTCAAGTAGTGTGGAAGTGCATGAAGGGGGATGCAAAGTAGCAACGTTTAAAGAAGGAGCACAGCTTTTGCACGGAGCCATCTAGAAAGTTTAATCTTGGAGACTTCACACAGGGACAAGTAGGTTTTTCAATGAGCACAAGTAACAGAGAAGATTCCAAGTCGAAGGAGCAATTTATCTTCTCTCATCTTTAACATTTTATAAATAATAACAATGATTTCAATGAGTATCTTATTAATACTTAGTAATTGTCTGATATGGATGTATTTTGTTTTAAGTAGTAATAAAAGAGGAACACACCTTAGAAAGTTATATATTCTCTCTCCAGCCCCTATAGTTATCTTAACCATTTTTGGTTATATATGATTTATACTGATTACCTAGAGTCTCACCTCTTCCTATTGCCCCAGTTGCCTTGCATCCAGTCCCTGCCATGTCTCACTAGTAAATTAATCTTATCAAAACATGGCTTTTATAATGTTACTTGCTTGTTCAAGAACCAATGAGGATTCCCTATTACCTATTAAATCAAATCTACGTTGTTGTCTTTATTTTAACTCTACTGCACATATCCAAACTTATGTTCTCACTGATTTCCTAGTATATACCTTTAAAACAATGGTTCTCAGCCTCAGCTTCACACAAGTGTTGAGGTAAGAAATGTCCAAACCTGCAGAGAATTTGTATGCATTTATTTGAGCCAAACTGATGACAATTGCCAGGAAGCCAAATCTTACTGAATTGAGAAAGTGCTCCCAGAGAATAGCAGTTTTACAGCTTATTTTATACATTATAATCAAAGGAGCAGCTATAAGGGGGTGTTACATGAAATTCATTGGTGATAGATTAGGGAGGCAGGAAAAAGCAAAGCAGTGGATTGGATAAACAGTAAACAGAGACACATACTTCTTTTATATTGGTGGATACAGGATAGTTAACAATTAACATTTACAGCACACAGAGATGGTACTTGGGCAACAAGATAGTAATGAGGGGTTCTGTGATCTGGTCAGAGGTTGTGCTTTGAGGGATCTGGAAAAGGAAATTACTCTGACATTTCAAAGGTATGTTATCTTAGATTCAAAAAGATAGTAGACAGGCTCATCAAGGTAAAGATTGGCCTTTGGAAGCTATTGGCCAAGGATGCGACTACCTGCAGCGACTCACTCTTAGTTAGGAATTTTTATTATTTCAGACCATCCTTATGTGGTTACTTTTAGTCTCTGAGTTTGTAAGGCTCACCATGCAGGCCTCCTCTGAGTTTGTCAGGTTTAGTATGTGGCCCACACACTAGAATTACCTGAGGGAGGTGGGGTTAAAAAGTCCTCATATATGGGCCCTACCTTAGACCAATTAAATCAAAACCTTTGGGAACAAAAACATGGCCTTAAAGTGTTAAAAAATAATCAACCAGCCCTGGCTGGTGTGGCTCAGTTGATTGGAGCATTGTCCCCTGTACTGAAAGGCTGTGGGTTCGATCCCTGGTCCAGGCACATTCAGGAAAGCAACTAATGGATGTTTCTCTCTCACATCAAGAGGATCTCTCTCTCTCTCTCTCCCCCTTCCCCTCTTTCTAAAAATCAATAAGCATGTCCTCGGGGGAGGGTTAAAATTATTAAATAAAATAATCAACCAAATAAACTTGAAGATCTAATTGACTTTATTAAGTGATTCATGAATCGGGCAGCATGCCATTTAGCAACCAGAAGGCACTCTAAGGGGTTGCACAAAATAGAATATTGTTATAGGAAAAGAGAACCATTAGTAGAAGAAAGGATTATTTTTTTTCCGAACAGTCTTTTTTGAGGGGGGAGGGAAGACAAGGATTTATACTGTGCAGATTGCCTCTTCTTTCTATGGGGGATGGAGAGAGCCCAAAAAACAGGACACCTCCTTACTGTTAACCAAGAAATTCCAGAGAGACAAACACGATGGCAGCGCAGGTAACAGCTGCGCCCACCACCTCGCACAACCACATCAAAATGACAACTAAGATACAGAACCACCATCGCTCAGAGCCTCCTGGAATCTGGCTGCACAGAAGCCCCACGACCAGGGAGCTGAAGAAGCACCGAGACCGGGAGGAGGGGCGCACATGAGGGCGGATCGGGGCTGAATCCCGGAGACGCGGCCACGGGCCCACACCCGGTGCCGCGGGTTAAACCCGGAGGGAATCTCAGCGGCGGAGTTTTCCTGGAGGACGGAGGGGTCCCACTGCCACATCGGGCCCCCAGCCCAGGGCTCCAGGGCCGGGAAGAGAAGTCCCCACAACTCTGGGCTGTGAAAACCAGCAGTGACTGTCCCTGAGGGTCATGGAGGCTGCGGGAGCCCCAGGCTTTCCTCTTAAAGGGCCCGGCACGGACTCACTCGGACGCGCTCCCTCTGAGCCCAGCGCCCGGCAGCAGCTTGAAAGGACCTGGGACACTCGGGGAGGAACTAACCTGCCTGAAATCCGGGCGAGAGCTGGAGGGGCGGCTTCCTCCCAGGCAGAAGGGCTGGCAGAGGCCATGGCTCCTTTGGCGAGTCCTCCCCGCA
Source organism: Miniopterus schreibersii (assembly GCF_964146895.1). Lineage (NCBI taxonomy): Eukaryota > Metazoa > Chordata > Mammalia > Chiroptera > Miniopteridae > Miniopterus > Miniopterus schreibersii. The sequence continues at coordinate 63,264,747 of NC_138101.1, read as the reverse complement.
CACAGCCAGCAGGCAGATAACATATTTGAATCTCCAGCACCTGACTCACACCTTTGGCCCCGCCCCATGATTCCCGGAGGCCCCTCCCCACCTGCAGGTTCATCCAGGACATTTCCAGTGGCTTTTCTGTGCAAGTGGCCTCTCAAGCCTCATGCTTAGGACTTTCCTAAAATCTCTCAAACAAGCAGCAGCGGGTCCCATACAGCTTGATAGGTGGCCCCAGGCCTGGCACTAGCAGCAGCCTGAATTGGCTCATAGCCTGGCCTCTCCTGGACACCTCCAAACCCAGCACAAGTAGCAGCCAACTACGGTTTGCTGTGTAGCTCATGCTGGGTGGCCCTGGGCAAGGCACTGGCACAGGCTGACTTTGCACCTTCAGGGAGGCCTCAGAGACAGTGTACCTGGTGGTCAGACTCGACCACGCTGGATTAAACCCTTCCACATCCACGAATGACACACTCAAGGGGCGCACTTGGTGAACACCAAAGCCCCACTGAAGTAAATCCTGCTCCACAGGGGTGACTCCAGGACAGCAGCTCTTTGGCTGTAGTTGCAGCTGGTTCTCACAGCTGATTGGGCTGGAGGGTCAATTCCTCCCAGTGATGCCAACAGCAACCAAGACTCAACTACAACAGGACAGTGCACACAGCCCACACAGGGAAGCACCTAGAAGGCCCAGCTCAGGTGACTGGGGAGGCTGAGCTGCTGGACCCTACAGGACACCTACTACACAAAGCCACACTACCAATTCCAGGAGACATAGCAGCTCTACCTAATACATAGAAACAAACACCCGGAAGCAGCCAAAATGTGGAGGCAAAGAAACATGTCACAAAGGAAAGAACAGAAGAAATCCCTAGGAGAGGAACTAATTGAAATAGATCCAAACAAGCTAACAGATACAGAGTTCAGAATTTTGTTTATAAGGATGTTTAAGCTGATTATTAGGGAAATAACTGAGAAAATAGATATAATAAAGTACCAATTTGAAATGAAGGCTACATGAATTGAAATGAAGAATAATTTACAAGGAGTCAACAGAGGAGTAGAGGACACTGAGAATCAAATCAGCAATTTGGAACATGAGGAAACAAAACACACCCAACCAGAAGAGCAAAAACAAAAAAGAATCCAGAAATATGAAGATAGTATAAGGAACCTCTGGGACAACTTCAGGAGGCTCAGCATGTGTATTATTGGGATGCCAGAAGGGGAAGAAAGAGTGCAAGAAATTGAAAACCTATTTGAAAAAATAATTACAGAAAACTTCCTCTACCTGGGAAAAGAAATAGACTTGCAAGTCCAGGAAGCACAGAGGGTTCCAAACAAGAGGAACCCAAAGAGGCCCACACCAGGACACATTGTAATTAAAATGCCAAAGATGAAAGACAGAGAATCTTAAAAGCAGCAAGAGAAAAGCAGTTAGTCACCTACAAGGGAGCACCCATACGGTTGGTAGCTGATTTCTCAACAGAAACCTTGCAGGCCAGAAGGGATTGGCAAGAAATATTCAAAGTGATGAAAAACATGGAACTACAACCAAGATTGCTCTACCCAGCAAAGCTATCATTTAGAATTGAAGGTCAGATAAAGAGCTTCTCAGACAAGGAAAAGCTAAAGTTCATCACCACCAGACCAGCACTACAGGAAAAGTTGAAGGGTCTTCTTTAAGAAGAAGCTGATGAACTAAATAGATCCAGAGACATTGAGCAGGCAACAGACAATCATATTTCAGAAGAAAGAGGGAAGGGGGGTGGAGGGTGGGAAGAGATTAACCAAAGAAGTTATATGCATATATGCATAACCCATGGACACAGTCAAAAACAGGGTGAAGGCCTCGGGAGGGGGTGGGAGTGAAGTGGAGGGGGACAATTGGGGGGGAAAATGGGACACCTGTTAATACTCTCAACAATAAAGATAAATTTAAATAAAAAAAATTCCAGACTTGACAAATATGATTATATTTTGAGAAATGTTGAAACTACAATTAAAACAGGTATTAAATCTAGGTTTGGTTCATAGACTTTAGCACAAGAGACAGCATTGTGGTGCTATGGCTTTCTCTTTAACAAAAGCAGCAGAGTTTGCACTAGAATCACAGAGGAGTGGGAAGAGGGGGGTCAGGGAGGTCAGTGTGGAGGGTCTGCTTGTGTTTTCATAATCTGGGTGGGTGGGGGCTATGGATAGCTTAAAAAAACCTTCCTTGTTGGCAACACTGTGTTCCCTCTATCTATTCCCCTATTGTGGACCTTAGCCCTTTTGGATGGGAGATACCTGGAGCCTCTTTAAAATGTGGATCCCAAGCCCTGCCAGACTTACTGAATCAGAATTTTCAGAGGTGGGGCCCAAGAAGTCTTTTTTTTTAAAAAAAAAAAAACAATCTTACTTTCTACACATTTATAGTAAATTATTGACTGTAATCGGTCAAGACATATATTATTATCACATACTTTTGACAGTCATACTTTGCCTAACAGAGAATTAAATTGCCTGAGCTAAATAAAATTACTATGAAAGATATTACATTTTTAAATGAGAGATGATTGAAAAGGTAGGGGGAGAAAAACTGGCTTACCTCTACCCAGTTTAGGTTCCTTATCTGGGGCCCCATAAATTAGACTGACAAAAGCCAGCTTAATGAGAGAGAACAGCAGTTTATTAGCGTGAGTATTGTGCTACTCATACATGGGAGTACTCACTGATGACTAATTCAAAGGAGTGGCGAGAACTTGGGCCTTTGTGGCATCTTAGCAAAGAACGGTAATTTTGTAGAGAATTGCCAGACAAAGGATAAGACCTTTGAGCTTTTAGGGCAGAAAATCATGGAAAGGCAACTATATTAGAAAACTAATAGTAAATAAGGGCTGGTCTTAGCAAAATTTTTTATGTAGATTCATCTGATGCCATCTCTGAGTTTATGAGAGTCCCTGGTTGTCTCAATGGTTAACTTCTGTCCTTCCTGATAGAGAGGGGAAAGGACACCTTTACAAATTTATAGCCGACTTTTAATCAAATAGAGGGAGCGCAGGGAACTTTTTGTGTATCTTCTTAGTTGCCCTCAACTCAAAATAATCCTTATGCCAAAGTAGCACACTTAGGGTGGCATATTCTGTATCCCTTAGCACAATAACAAGGAACCACAATAACTCGTTAGTACATTTATTCTTAGAGTAGTGTTGAAGAAGGGCTTTATGTGTTGAGCAATTTTACTATAATTTTCTGTACAATATGCTAACAAAGATTTTTTTTCATTAAAATGACCTAAATCTTTTATGCTACAGGTTCTACTTACCTTTTGTATTATATTTCAAAAAAGCTAGACTTCTAAAAGCAATTTCAAAAATAATTTTTTTTTCAATTACCGCTGACATTCAGTGTTACTTTATATTTGTTTCAAGTTAGTGGTTAGCCTAGTGGTTAGTCAGTGATATACAAAGTGATCCTCCCAATAATTCAGGTACTCACCTAGTACCATACATAGTTATTACAATATTATTGACTATATTCCCTATATCCCCATGACTACTCAAAAATAATTCTTTTTTCAGATTTACGTTTAGAATAAACATTTAAGGGGTAAGTCCCCTACACTCATTGTAGTAAGAAAAGAATCTTGATTTTTATTGCCAGATTCTTAAATTACTATATTCTGTACATATCAGAGCTACTCAAAATCAGTGTACATTTATTATTAAAAAATCAGGCTTTCAAATAGCAATTTGAAAACTAGGATATTTCTACGTACCCAGCCTATGCATATACTATCGCAGAACAAATTATCTCTGAATCATAAATTTTACCTTTCATGTTTTCTTGAGCTCTTTAAGTAAAATTTATGGAAGTAGACATACAAAAAAGCACACAAGTCATAGCTTATGTCTGTTCTGAAATTTATCTCCTATATATGCATACCTTTCTTATAAGATAGGTCTATTAGACATTGTAAGTGACATATATTTAAGAATGTGGAATCAGGGAATATCTAGAAACCCTTCAATGTAATTTGATGCTTTATGTTGATGTTTAAAGTTAAGTCTGTTTATTTATGGATTCAGTTTTGTCTGAAGTTTTGCTTTTTATGTGTTTTTAAGGCTCCACAGTTTTTAATGTCTTCAGAGGAGTTTTGGAGGTGGTAATTGGTGTGGCAACTGGATCTCTTCTTGGATTTTTCATTCAGTACTTTCCAAGCAGTGACCAGGTAAAAGAAAGAATCTGTGGGAAAGTCATGCTCTAAAATGTCCTTGGAAAAACATTCTGGAGCACTTCCTTCAAAGCCGATGTGAAGGATGTGACTCAGAGAATGCCCCCTATTTTCAAACTACTCATTGCTCTAACAGTGCTACCCATGAGCTTTATGAAGAGGACTCAATGTATAAGATTTTAATGCAGTCCTGAAAGTTTTTTCTCTAGTTTGTATTCTGTACATTTCAAATTTCACTGTAAAGCAAATAACATCAATTCCCAAGTGATAGGATACACAAATTTTTAATTTTTTAAATTAAATTATTTTTATTTCTACTTATTTTTATTCATCATTCATAATACTCAACTAAATCAAGATATAAAATGGCTGTTTGAGCCCAGCCAGTGTGGCTCAGTGGCTGAGCATCAACCTATGATCCCAGAGATCGCAGTTCAATTCCCGAGCAGGGCACACACCCGAGTTGCGGGCTCCATCCCCAGTGCAGGGTGTGCAGGAGGCAGCCGATCGATGACTCTCTCTCATCATTGATGTTTCTATTTCTCCCTCTCCCTTCCTCTCTCTGAAATCAATCAATAAAATATTTTTTAAATAAATAAATAAATAAAATGGCTGTTTGAACCCCCTTTTTTTAGTATCAAAATACCTTAGATTCTAATATTATCAAATAAATAGACCTTAATATTTCATTACAATATAGCCCAATATTTCTAACCAAGGAGATCAAACTTCTTTACAGTTCACAATGATTTCTTTATGAAAAACAAATGTTTTCGTTTGTGCCTCTCACTGTCCTAAGTCCCTTAGGATAGATAAACATAAAAATCTTTTTTTTTTCCTATAAGAATTGGCATTTTGAAGATTTCAGAGCATTTTGAATGGGTTTAGAAACTTAACTAAAGTAGAACTTTAAGTAAGAACATTAATATTTCACCCAGCCAGTATGGCTGAGTGATTGAGCATCGACCTATGAACCAGGAGACTGTGGTTTGATTCCCAGTCAGGGCACTTGCACAGGTTTTGGACTCCATCCCCAGTGAGGGGCGTGCAGGAGGCAGCCGATCAATGACTCTCTCACCATTGATGTTTTTTCTCTCTCCCTCTCCCTTTCTCTCTCTAAAATCAATAAAGACATATTTTTTTTAAAAAGAAAGAAAATTAATATTTCTATTATGAGCATGTTGATTTGAATTTTCATTGTGCTCCATAAAACTCCAAGTAAAACTGTCTTGTAAAAGACAATTATAAAAAATCTTCTAAAAGATTATTTGGATGCATAAAAGAAAATGACAGGATTTTTCTGATTATACAACAAAATAAAGAGAAAAATGTGTGTAAAATGATAAGGTAAGTTCAATAAAGTGAGACTCTATTCAGTATGGCAGCCAGTAGCTACATGTGGCCATAGCAGAGACAGAGCATTTCCATAGACAGCGCAGATACAGAAATTTCTATCATCACTGACCATTCTATTGGGAAGCACTGATCTAGTGCAATCCACACAATAATAACCCATGATAAGAGCACTACTCATACAACCATTTTACTGACAAGGAAATCAAAGCTTAGGGAGAAGTGACTTGAACAAGGAAGGTCACATAGCTAGAATGCAGTGGAGCTAGGAATGACCTTAGTTATTTCACCTCTAGAGCCTGCATGCCTCCAAGCCGAGCATCCTTAAAGACCCACCTGCCTTCTAAAGTTATCAAATTTTAAAGGCTGAACAGCGGGAAGTAAAGGGATAGAGGTACACATCTCTTAGACTTTAAAAACCAACAACAATAAAAATAAAACTCAACAAGAAAAAACTACTCAGTCTATAGCCTCTTCAAGCTTCTTGGTATTTAAGGATTTAGAAAGAAAAAACAGGATGTAACAGCTTTTGGGGAGGAGGAAATAAAACTTGGAGAGGCTTAGTAATGTGCCACACATACAACAATGATGTAAAAGAGCTAGAATTTTAACCCTGGGCTGTCTGGCTCCAAAGCCCATGGTGCTTTCTTCTACTATTCCATTCAATCCTGTGAAATTCTACATTGATAACTGCAGAGGAAGCTAACTCTTACCCCTGAAAGAGGAATTTGTATTTGTACGTGTGCTATCTCTACTTTTGTTAAGGAAAGTAAAGTAAATGTTGTGTCATGCATTGATATGTACAGATAAAGACATCTTTATTTTCCACTGCCTTGAAGATGGAAAAATAAATAATTAAAAACCAGTTATATAGTATGGATGGACCTGGAGAATATTATGCTAAGTGAAATAAGCCAGGCAGAGAAAGACAAATGTCACATGGTCTCACTTATATGTGGAATCTAAAGAACAAAATAAACTGATGAACAAAATAGATCCAGTGACATAGAAGCATGGAACAGACTGAAGAATCTCAGAGGGAAGGGGGAGGGAGAGGGGGAGATTAACCAAAGAATTTTTATGCATAAATGCATAAGCCATGGACACAGACAAAAGTGTGAAGAAGGCCTGGGGTGGGGGGTGGGTGCAGGGTAGAAGGGGTCAATGGGGGGAAAAAGGGGACATCTGAAATTCTTTCAACAATAAAGAAAAATTAAACAACAACAAAAAAATTATGTGGAATAATTGAGCTAATCAATGTTTTTTCTTCTCAAGAGCAAACTTGTGTGGAAGAGAGCATTCCTTGTCCTGGGGCTCTCTGTGCTAGCGGTGTTCAGCAGCATGTATTTTGGTTTCCCTGGGTCAGGAGGACTGTGCACTTTGGTCATGGCTTTCCTTGCAGGCCTGGGATGGACCAACAAAAAGGTAAACTTCATTTTTAAGTTCTTCTCATAACTACTTTCTGATCAGATTATTTTTTTTGTTCCAGATACTTGCTTGGCATCAGGATAATAAAATTATTTTAGCATAAAAGCTATTTTCTATGCATATACAAATGTATGCCCAAATGCACACACATTCTTTTTTCTCCTTACATATCAACCTATAACTTGGCATCTTTACTTAAAATATATCATGGTCATATTTCTCTGATGCCTTCCTTTTCTTTGTAAGGGCTACAGAGTATTGCATTGTCTAGCTGTACTATATGTTATTAAACCACTTTCCTACTCACAGACATTTAGATTGTTTCCCATTTTCTGCTAAACAAGAAGTGCTTCAATAAAATACTGTATCCTTATATATACCATATTCATAAACTCTAAGACACTGTCAAATCTAAGAAGAAAGAAAAAGAATATTGCCAATTAAGCTATGACATGACATTCTAATTTCAGAAGTGTTTAAATGTGAGAAAATGTGCATCTTAAAATCAACAAAATATAGTATATCTTTGAGTTTATAGGATAACTTTCTAGAAATAGGATTGCTCTACGAAAGAGGATGCACATTGGTGCTTGTTTTAAATTTTATTTTTCAATTATAGTTTACATTTACTATTACTTTGTATTAGTTTCAGATATACAGCATAGTGGTTAGATATTTCCAGTACCCACATGGCAGCATACATAGTTATTACAATATTATTGACTATCATTTTGATAGTATCAATTTGCCCTTTTAAAAGGTTGTACCATACTGACACATAAAAAGTGGTGTCTTGTTTTCTGTTTCTTTGATTAGCATTAAAATTGAATATTTTTTCATATATTTAGTCACTTCTGTTATTTTCTTTTCTTTGATAGGTCTTTTGTCCATTTTCTTCTGAAGCTTAATGCATTGATTATTGATCTGTAAGCTATACACACATATATATGATATTAGCCCTTTGTGCCCTTTTTATGTTGTTCATTTTTAACATACAAATATATTTTCATGTGGGGAGATCTACCCATCTCTTATTACATTTCCTTAATAGTTTTTTTCTTAAAAATCTCTTTACCAGTAAAATCTTATATATGTTATCTCATTTATTTTTACAATAACCTTGATAAATATATATTTGACCCACTTTACAGACGAGGACATGAAGGCTTAGGGATATCAGATTGCCCAAGGTCACAAAGCTAGTAAGTAGCAGAGCTAGGATGAGAACACACCTTTTGATTACAGAGAGTCCCTTACAGTGGTTTGACTTACGATTTTTTGACTTTACAATGATGGTGCTGAAGCAATATGCGTTCAGTAGGAACTCTACTTGGAATTTTGAATTTTGGTTACTTGCTGGGCTGGCGATACGCGGTATGATACCAGCTACTTCCCGTGATGCTGGGCAGTGCAGCGAGCCTCAGCTCCAGTCAGCCCCTGATCACCAGAATAAACAACAGATACTCGACAGAGTACTGTGTTACGAGCGTTTTTTGGATATTGTGTGTTACGTTTTTGCATCACATCATGTCTACAAAACACCTACCTGTGTCTCCTGCTTCTGGTGAGAAGAGGAAGACAAGTCCTTGTGAGAAGAAACTAAAAACAATTGCCTAACTGCAGGGTAACGTAAGTGTCCTGAGCACATTTAAGGTAGGCTAGGCTGAGATGTGATGTTCAGTAGGTTAAGTGCATGAAATGTATTTTCAACTTTGATGGCTCATTGGGACATAATCCCATCAAAAGTCGAGGAACATCTGTTTATCAAAATGGTTCCCTAAACAAAGGAAAGAAAACGAGTCTTCATTGAATCAGTTATGTGGCAGGCACTCTGAATACTCTGAATACCTTTTGTATTTTGGTACTCAAGGAAATTCCTATTTCTGGAGACACCAGTCCAATGAGTCCAGATTTTTGGACTTCTTTTCTCCCTTGGTCTGTAATATAGCACAGGGTCAAGAGTTCTGACCGGTGGGGCTAATCTCAGCTCTGCAATTTTGTAGCTGTATCTACAAACAAGTAATCTAACTCCTCAGTCCTCAATTTCCATCTCTCTAAAGTGGGGAGGCATAATAACAACTTCTAGAGCGAAGGATTAAGAGAAATAATCTCTATAACGCCAAGTACTTAGTTATAGAAGGTCCTCAGTAAATAATGGCCCAGTTATTTTTATGTCTACTTCCAGAGCAGTACAGCATGTTAAAAATGCATAAAATTTAAAATATGGAGATTGGGATTCCAACCCCAGTTCTACTATTCTCTAACTGGAAATCCCCCCAAAAGTCACTTACCTTCTCTAATGTTTAGTTTTTCTCAACTGTAAAATAAAGAATATAATAACATCTAAAGAATTGTTGTGACTACTATGTGGGAAGATGAAAATTAAACACTTGTAAACTCAACAGTTCTATAGCAATATTGTTGAGTCATATTTTGAAAAGCTAAAATATTTTATAAAATTTTGTTTATGCCTATAGTTTTATGACATTATTTCATACTTTTCTGCTTGGTTTTCCATATAATCATTAATCTTGCCATTTGTTGTATTCAAATGCACTCACCTTCTTAAAGCCTCTTTGTGCATTTTTTTCATCTATTTTCAAATCCAGTGCTGCTTCTGCTGACCTTTATAGTCATGGGACTTTTTTTCCTGATATAATTTAGATCTTCTGAACCTTGAAATGTTTTTATCTCTAAGAAGAGAAGAATCAGCTTCAGTAGTTATTTAACTCATAAAGAAACTTTCATTTCTCTTAAGTTTCTCCTTTTGTCGATCTTTGAAAAATGTTTATATTTTCAAAGATTCTTATTAATGGTGTATACACGTGTGTAAAATGGCCTAAACTTTCAATGGGCAACACAGTATTCATTCCTCTGGGCTCATCTTCTTTTATACTTAGCCTATTCGATGAGTCTATTTTCTTCATTTATTTTTTTTATGCTTGGTTTAATCTCTTTTTTATTAAATTTATTGGGGTGACAATTGGTTAATAGGATCATACAGGTTTCAGAGGATTTCTATGTTACAAGATCTGTATATATGGTGACAGAAGATGATTTGACTTTGGGTGGTGGACACACAGTGCAATATACAAATCTATTTTCTTTATAAACCAATTCGCTTTAGATTTGAAGTTATGAAAAAAAAAAAACACAAGAAAATACATTGGCAGAACCAGTCATTGTCATTAAATTATGAAGAATATTGCATCTTATCTAATATAAACCTTTCATTTTACAGATGAGAAAAATGAGGTGCTGAGTGGCAAGTGGCTTACAGTTAGTGGGTAGCAGGATTTGAACCTGTCATTATCTGATTCCTTATGACGTGAAAACACAACTTTTTGCATGATATAGGGATACAACTATATAAATAAATCTACCAACTCCCTCACTTATGCTGTCTTTCAACATTTATAAGCCAAGAGGAAATATTTACCCTAATAAAACATCAGAAATAATAAAAGAAAAAAAAACACAGAGAAACTATGCAATCCTCCTTAGTCAAACTGCTTAATACTATGTATATGAAAGTGCAGATCCTTAAAGATGTATAATTGTACGTATAAAAATATCATCCAAAAATATAGATTCTTATTAGTTGATTGAAAAAATCTGTTAAATGTAAATTCTTTGACACTGTAATGGGTACTGATAAATTACCTTCCAAGAAAAGCATTATTATTTGCTCTCCTACCAATTAGTAAGAGTTCCCCCACCCCCTATAAAAGATGGCATGTTGTTTTAATCTGTGTTTCTCTGATTACTGAGTTTTAGTGTCTTATTTTTTGGCCAGTTGTGTTTCTTCTATGAAGTACTTGTGCATAGGCACTGCCCAGTTTTCTATTAGGTTCTCTATCTTTTTCCTATTGACTGGATGTTGTTCCTTATTCTGTTATATTAGTGCAGATATTTCTCCTGGTTTGTCACTTTTTTGGGGGCCACAAACATTTTGGTTTTACTATAGTTAATTGTATCAATATTTTCCTAGGGTTTTTGCATTATGTGTTATAAAGTTAGTACTCTCTAGGGTCTTATGAGGAAAGAGAAATCACATAGTAACTGGAATAGGGAAAGTTTATTATTAAGCAGATATTATCTTGTAAGATGTAAAGAGACACCTAAAGAATATAAGAATAGCAGCTATAACCCCCTAAGGCTCAGATAGAGCATCCCCTTCCACCACCCCACAGCCAACCCCTCCACCTATTCCTGCCCCCCGAGCTGAGAATCCAGACCATGTTTAGAACTTTGATTCAATGGATGGCAGAGAAGTCACTGTGGTGCCCTGCCTGCAGAATTTGCTGGAAGCCTACCCTCCAAGTTTCCAAGAAACCCACTGTCTAGGGTGCATGGGAAGGTATATCGCCCAAGGGAGTTGGCTGTGAAACCGCCCCAGGAGCAGGCTGGGGGAAGCTGCTGGCCACTGGGTGCTGCCGGCCACCATGTGCTGTAGGGTCCTGGCACTGGAGAAGCCACCTGGGCTGCGGAGCCTGATCCTGTAGGATCCTGCTGGAGAAGCCACTGAAACAAGGAAGAGCGCCTTCCTCCGGCAGTATCTCATCAGCGCCCCCTACTGACAACACGGTGCTAGCTAGCAAAGGAGAAACATGTAAAGGGCCCGGCTCCACTTTCCGCATAGCAGAAAGGAGCCAAGGTCAATGAATTAACAACTGAAACAGCACTTTACTATACCTGCATTTTATTTTTCTGCACAATTTGAAGTGACCCTAAACAATATTTTTTGTAAAGATAAAATAAAATTGGAAACAACTTAAAAGTCCATCAATAAAGAACTGATTAAATAAACTATGGTACTTCCACAGCATATATTCCTATGTAGCAATAATGAGGTGCATTATCTGGATATATATACTAATATGATAAGATCTCTAAATCATATTGTTAAAATAAAATGAACATAAAGTTTTAAGCTATGAGCCCAGCCAGCGTGGCTCAGAGGTTAAGCATCAACCTATGATCCAGGAGATCCCCATTTGATTCCCAGTCAGGACACATGCCCAGGTTGTGGGCTCGATCCCCAGTAGGGGGTGTGCAGGAAGCAGCCAATCAATGACTCACATCATTTATGTTTCTATCTCTCCCTCTCCCTTCCTTTCTGAAATCAATTAAATCATATTTTAAAAAATGTTTTAAAACTATGAAATAAAACTGAGTATCACAATATGTATACACACACACAAATATCATGTATTCTGAAGTAGAAGTTCTCCTAAGATTACTTTATAAAACTGTTTATAATTAAGATCCATTTGCAAAACACTAAAGTACCTCATTTAATAACTGTGTTAGAAATACAGGGTGTCTTGTATTTCCTGTATACACGCTTTGAATAATTATAAAGGCAGCATTCATTAAAATACATTTCATTCTCAAAATGTAATAGAATCAGCTGTTCAAGTGTTTATACTTTTGGGGGGACACCATGTGTGTGCAATTTTTTGCTCTATTCTAGCTAACATCTTAATTTATAGATATCACAGAAATAAGCCTATCTCAGCTCAAACTGACTCAAATTTTAAATTAGTAAAATTCTCAGAACTTGTAACTTTACCTAATAAAAACCCATATGTATGTTTGTTTCTTTTAGGCGGAGGTTGAAAAAATTATTGCAGTTGCCTGGAGCATCTTTCAGCCCCTTCTCTTTGGATTGATTGGAGCAGAGGTATCTGTTGCATCTCTCAGACCAGAAACTGTAGGTAAGAATTTCAAAGTAGTACTTCGGCTAAAATCAACTCTTTATATTCAACTCTTTATATATAGTTGAAATATCTTTAGTAGATATATGTGGTTCCCACTGTCACATTATATAAAAATTTAATAACTGTCTACGTTTCTTAAAGTACTTGGTTAGAAAATAATGTTTGTCAATCTAAGACTAAATTTTATATCTTTACATTGTTCCTTGTAAAGAAAAGCAACATTGCTTACTACTAACAAAAAAATGCAGGCCTTAAAATATTTTTTTTCTAAGATTAAGAGTGTTCATCTAGCCTTGTTTTGATCAGAACCAGAATTTTAAAGAAAGCTAGTCAGTTCTATATCTACTCATGGAATAGAAATGTTTGTTCATTCATTCTTTTATTTATTTAAGCATTTAAAAGCCATCGTGTTAAAACTCTCCTGATTCATAGCACTGTTTTTAAAGTTAATTTACACATATATTCTCTATATCTCCTCCTTTCCTCACATCACAATATTCTCTATCCTTCCTGGGGAACCTATTCCCTGACACCTCCTTCTGGACCTCACACATAGATTCTTCTCATACATCTTTAAATATGCTTGTCATATGCATACTTTTCAGTTTTCTCCTCTACAGAATTTAAAGAGCCTAATTTCTCTTATCTTAAAATAATATTTTTCCATTCTAATACATGTTGCAACATGGATGAACCTTGAGGACACTACTGTGTGAAATAAGCCCATCACAAAAAGACAAAGACTGTATGATGTCACTTATATGAGGTATCCAGAGTATTCATGGAGACAGAAAGTAAATGGTAGTTGTCAGGGTTTGGGGGGAAGGGGAAACAGGGAGCTGGTGTTTAATGGGTATAGAGTTTCAGTTTTGCAAGATGAAAAAGTTCTAGTGATTAGTTCCATAAAAATGTGAATGTTTAATTTAATCCTACTTAGCTGTATGCTTAAAAATAGTTAAGATGGTAAATTTTATGTGTATTTTAACACAATTAAAATTTGTTCTTTCTCCAATTCACTTCCCTCCTCACCTACTAACCTACCTCTCTATTCCTTTTTTCAAACTTTTCCAAAGAGGTAAGTAACCATAGCCCCTTTTTCCATTTCAATTCTTATTCTCTTATCCAGTACATTTCAGTCCAGCGTCTGCCCTCTCGCACAACCAAACCTGCTCTGAGGAAGGTGATATTGCTAAGACCACTGAATATCTATTGGCCTTTATTTTATTTGAGCTCTCAACAGCATTTGGGAGATCTTTAAACCACTTTTTACATTGAGTTTTGAAACTTTGAATTTTCCAGAGCTTTTTGAGTCCACCTTTGTGGCTTAAATGCTGCTTTTCACCTAAGTTCTTTCCAAAGCCTCTGTGCTACTTACTCTACATCACATCTCTGAGCTCACCTACACTCAGCGGTTTTGATTATGAGCTGTATACTTCTAAAGTCTTTATCTCTAAATCAGTATATCCAGTTGCTAATTGAACATCACCACTTGTAACTCCTACAAAATTTCAAACTCAGTGTGTCTAAAACTTTATCATTATCATCTCCCCAAACTTTTCATGTTCCCTTTTGGGAGTGGTATCATCTCTTGGATCTTGTACTTCAAGCAACAAACACTGGAAAATTTACCAACCTAGGAAAAATACCCTTCAACAAAGAATCACATAGTTTTTTATCTAAAGAAACCATATTGCAGATTCACAGTAGATCCCCAGCAATGTCTATCTGGTGTTTTACAGCCTTTGGAACTTGAGAAAGTTATTCATCCTTTCTAAATTTTTTTTTTTCAACTGTAAAATGAGAAAAATTGCCCCACAGGTTGTAAGGATTAAGTAAAGTAATGCACTTAAGGCTTTAAGTGGCACAGAGTAAACACTTAACAAATGTTGCATTTTAAAAAAATCACCCTGTTATTTAGCAGTCACCTTTAGCTGTGGCTTTCTCAGGCCCAGTAGCCTGCAGCAGCCCTTGTCACAATCCCTTACTTTGCACATCAGGATGAACTTACCTTTATCAGCAAAGTATTCTAAAGGACTGAATGAAGTACCTACGGTACAGGGGAACCAGGGCTCAGGGCAGTCAGTGTAAACGCCAGTGTCCTGCCAGCTTTGTTCTGATTGGTGGTGCCCCCTACTGGCTGGTAAATATTTTGAATATTCACCTCTGGTCTTATACTCCATAAAGAATTCTCAACCATTTTGATGAAAGTACTGATTTTTTCCCCCTCTTCTTGCTCTCTTACTAATATATGTATACTTCACTTACCTTACAGTATATTAATTGGTTGTTTATGTTTCTGTCTTCCTTTGACTTAGAAGTTCATAGAGACAAAGTCTGTATATTACATATTTTATGTACCCAGTACCTAGTCCAAATCCTATCATGCATTGTTCTCATTTAATAAATTCTTGTTGAATAAACACAGGGAAGAAAGCGTGATTTTTGCTATAAAGCATAAGAGAAATAGCATTCAAATCTCCTTTGTAGAAATTCAAATATGTTTAATTAATTTCTTACTTTATTCTAGGGAAAATACCTTCTTTTAAACAAATGGCCTGATTGATCCTTAATACAGTGGTGGACAAAAATAGGTTTACAGTTTTAATACAAATAAATAATACAATAATTAGTAAAGAATAAAATAATAAACTGTTTTGTGTACTCACATCTGTAAAATTTTGCCAACCCGTGTATTGATGTGTTGATAAATTATGCCTAACCTTTTTTGTTTTTTAAGTTTTTTAATAGATTTAGATTACTGCTATTGATAGTATTTTGAATCAATAACTATGAGATTCTATTTCCTCCCCAGTATTTCATTATATCTAAAAACTGAGTATTTCTTGCAGGCCTTTGTGTTGCCACCTTGGGCACTGCAGTATTGATACGAATTTTGACTACATTTCTGATGGTGTGTTTTGCTGGTTTTAACATAAAGGAAAAGATATTCATTTCTTTTGCATGGCTTCCGAAGGCCACAGTCCAGGTAATGATGGATAGAATGGCTTAGCGTTTTAGCTCCTATTTCTATTTGATACCTTGAAATTTTAAATAAGAGGGCTTATTCAAATTTGGTGAAAATAAGTAATTGAAGTTTGATTTGTGAAAAGAGTTTTTACTAATCTACTCTTTAAAAGTTTTATTTTTGGTATATTGATTCCCTAAATATGACAGATTACTTAAATTTATTTAGATTACCAGGGTACAACAAAAATTCCAATAAATTTCTACACTGCTAAGAAGCAGTAGTGGCAGGAGGAAAGGGTTTTCATTTTTATCAGTCAGAGCTCTCTAAATCCCCCAGAGAGGTAGTTGTTCATTTTTTTCCACTTCATTAGCTTCCAAGAAGAGAGTGAAACAAATTGCATGGCTTGTTTTAGTATTTGGAAATACTTCAGTGTCAATTGATTGATGATCAGTTATGCTTGACCACAGTCTTTATATATAAAGTAGAAAATTTTATTGACAAACAATTCAGAAAATGCTTTACTGATTTCCTAAATTATTAGTTGATATTAAATTTTTAAACTAGATGAACCTTCTTTCAAATGTCTCAACACAGGACCTAAAATTTGTGCACACTCATGAACAGGGTACTAACAGATAGGTGCTTGAAGTTATTGACCATGAATTTGGTAGAATGCATATAATTGCTCATTAAATTAGCACCGTTTAGAGTATGATTTGTTGCAAATGTAATATATTCCTAATTGTATTGTATATTTTCTTTTCTCTTTTTAACTGTTACCCAAGGATTTTGTTTGTTTATTTGTTTGTTTATTGATTTTAGAGAAAGAGGAAGGGAGAGAGAGAAACATTGATATGAGAGAGATTGCTTCCCATATGCACCCCCAATGGGGATCAAACCCGTAACCTGGGTTTGTGCTCTGATTGGGAATTGAATACTTTATTTTGGTGTATGGGCCATCACTCCAACCAACCCACACTGGTCAAGGCTATATTGCATATTTTCTAGAGTAATTATAGCAAATGAGATTTAATTGTTCCATCCCTGACTGTTTGGCAATTATTTAAGTATGTAAATTTCTATTTCATGAAATGAAAATTAAATGTTCTTAATTTAGCAAGCTGTGGGGGATGTATATGCTCTGTAACTATATGCCAGATTTTGTACGGCTGTGGACTTGGGTATTATTCCAAGGTGGGTTTTTTTCCATCAGACATTCAAAGATGTCTGAGACATTATGGCTAAAAATACTGTGAGGTTAATGTAGTACAGCAGGTGGAATAGTTTCTCCCTCACAGTGTCTTCAGCTTCCACACTACTTCTGGTAACTTTAATAGGTAAACATTAAAAGAATCACTCTAGTAGCTTTGATAAGAAAGACTTGTTTCTAAATATTAAAATTTGAAAGATGGCACCTTCCTGTTATCAAAACAAATTTTGAAATACGGAGATATTATCTAGGATGTGTTGAAGAATGTAGTTCTGTGGAACAAGTATTATATAGAATTTTCTTGTTTCTTCTTTTGCCACAGCACAAGAAATAAGACTTCTTATATATTTTTTCTATATTAGTTGATTTTCAAACTTTTTTGTTCATGTAATACTATAAAAATATTTTTTAAATCACAGCTCAGCATATGTACAAACCCCAAAAGATATATACACATACACATACACACACAACAGAGAACTGAAAGAGAAATATATAGTTCACCCTTGAACAACACAGGGGTTAGGAATGGTGACCCCTGCAGAGTGGAAAATTTGTGTATAACTTTTGACTCCCCCAAAATTCAGCTGTCCCTGTGTAGCAGCGAAGTATTGGTTCTAGGACCCATCTGTGGATACCAATATCTGAGGACGCTCAAGTCCCTTATATAAAGCAGTGTAGAACAATGCATCCATTCCGCCCTCTGCATCTGCAGATTCCCAACCACAGATGGAAAATGATGTTTTCTGTGTGCAGTTGGTTGAATCCACAGCTGCGAAGCCTAGAAATATGGAAGGTCAACTGTGTATTTATTGAAAAAAATTCATATATAAGTGGACCTGCACAGTTCAAACCCATGTTGTTCAAGGATCAAATATATATCATCATGTGTACAGTTCTTGCCAAGAATTCATGAAATGTTGAATTAGTTATGGTACCAGATGACCTGCAATAACAAAGAAGCCTCAATACAGGGACTAAATTAGATAGTTTTTTCTTTCTCACCAGCAGTCCAGCATGGACATTCTAGAGCTGGCAGGGTGACCACTGTCCTCAGCCTGTGCCTTTCATCCATGAGTCCAGCTTTCACGATTTCTCATCCAGTGGGAAGGGGGGAAAGTATACAGTACAAGTGTCCATTTGTTTCCAGGGAACAACCTGCAAGTAGTATTTATCACTTCCACTCACCTCTTGGTGGCCTTAGATACATAGCTTCATCTTGTTGCAAAGAAAACTGGGGGGAAAGTGTCTACTTGGACAGCAATGAGACCAGCTAAAACTCAGGAGTCCTATTAAGGAAGGGAAAAGGCACGTTCAGATATTTGTGGTCAATTAGTAGTCTCCACCACTGTGTCTCATGCACACTGATATTTTCTCTTCTGTTTCACTGTCCTACAGGCTAACATGTTTGGTGGGATCGGAGGATAACTAGATTGACTAATGTATGATTTTCCCATGTGCACTAATATTGTATTTGCCTCTAAGAGAAAACAAGAATTTTTATTAGATTTTCCAGTAGATAAACTTTAAATGAAACATTTCACCATCCCTGAGGCAAAGAGTTAAACAAATACCTAAATTTCAAGGTTCATGATGTTTAAAACTAGTTTTGACTCTAAAGCAATACATGTTCTTATGTGGGAGTTGTTTTTTTCATTTAAAACTTCATTATTTTCCAGTAAGTATCACTGCATTTTTGTTTTCATCTTGTCATTTCTTAATTCCAAATTCCTAAAGATGAAACAATAAGATGATCAGTAACTTTCCTCCTTAGTCAGGAGAAATTTCGTATATAGGATCATGTTATAGTTCATTAATATCATGAGTCTGGGTTTGCCTTGCGTTTTGAAATATATTTGCCTGATATTTTTGTAACCTTACTTTATGCAAATCATCATTCTTTCCCCATGCAAAGGCAGAGAAAGTTTTCAAACAATCAGAACCAACTTCAGTATACTTTGAAAGAAGACTAACAGAACTTTCTTAGTTGAGCAAAAGAACAAGCAATTTGTTTAAAAATAATTCACCTTATATCTATGTGCTTATCTTATTGTGTTTCCAAATTTACCTTTACATTTTTATAGGCTGCAATAGGATCTGTAGCTTTGGACACAGCCAAATCACATGAAGAGAAACAGTTAGAAGAATATGGCATGGATGTGTTGACAGTAGCATTTTTGGCCATACTCATCACAGCCCCAATTGGAAGTCTGCTGATTGGTTTGCTGGGCCCCAGGCTTCTCCAGAAAGCTGAACATCAAAATAGAGAAGAAGTTGAAGGAGAGATTGATATACGATTTTAGAGGTGAAAAACAAAAAGAAAGAATGCTGAATATACTGATTAGAAAGCTGCTAACAGAGGCTACTTTTATCAACTAGCAGAGGCAAACTTTATCAAGACAGATACTGAAATATGTAATGCTTAAGCTTAAAATGTAATAGAACCAAAAGTGTGGCTATTTCTTTAAACAGCATTTTTAGCCCATTACCCTTTCCATATGGGTGGTGATGTTCTGCAACTCCAACCTGATCTCTCTACCTTATTTTTTTTTTTTTTTCCAAACACTCCTTCATCATATATCTTAATTTGCATAGGGATATATACATTTTAATTTGCCACCACAATTTAAAATTCACTTGGGAAAGACCAAGTTCACAATCCTGTTCTGCCAGCCAACAGCTTTCTTTGACTCACTGTTACTGTCACAGCTTCATGATTTGTGGTCACCTAGCCTCTCTTGTGTTGAGCTGGCTCCTCTTTTTTGGCCCCTCTTTTCTTTTTTGTTTTTAAATACCATAATCCAGTCCCTCATCAGTTTCTACCCTCACTTTCCCTGCTAATCTGCCTCACCTCCACCCCTTTTATTATAACTTACTGGCCCCACCAAAATATTCAAGTACACAGAGCCTCTTCATTGGTTCTTCCTCTTGCACCTATCTAGATGCCAGAAGACCTTATTCTGACTCCTAGCTGGCTGCCCAGAGCTCCCCATTTCCGTGGCCCAGCTGACTTTGCCTCCCCTTACAGATGCACTGTCCTAGCCCTTTTTTATTTGTTTCAGGTTCTTCCTGTTCTCCAGGTGAGAGAGAGCTAATTTTCAAATCTATGCCAACCTCATAATTATCATATCAATCAAGGTAAGATAAGCTGCTATAATGAAGAAACAAAAAATACAGTGCTTAAAAGAAAATAGAAACTCATTTCCCTATCATGCAACTGGCTGGCTGGTTGATGCTGGGCGTAGAGGTATGGGCAGACTCAGGGGTGTCAGTGACTGAATTGTGTGGCTTTAGGATGGGGGCCATTTCCCCCACTTTTCCATGAAGTTGACCGGTGCCTCCCCCTCATGACAGATCCACTAGACCCACTCTCTGTGCTCCCATTGGCCCCACCCTCCAGGCGCCTGGTGGCTCCACCCTGCCAAGGTCTCTGTAGAATCCAGGACAGACTGAGTTGTGTGGCTCTGGGGCAGGGGCTATTCCTCCCACTTTCACCCAAGCCTGACCAGAACCTCCCCCTCTCCTGACTCCCTGCAGCTGCACACTGCTGAGATTGGGCTCATGGCAGAAGAAGAAAAAGCAGAGAAAGATAATTAAAAGAATAAAATGGAAAATACCTATCAGTAATCACTTTGAATGTAAATGGCTTAAATGCTCCAATCAAAAGACATAGGGTAGCTGAATGGATAAGAAAACAAGAGACCCACCTCAGAATGAAATACACACAGGCTAAAAATAAAGGGAAGGAAAAAGGTATTTCATACTAATGGAAATGACAAAAGAAGTTTGGGTAGCAATACTTACATCTGACAAAATAGACTTTAAGACAAAGGTTACAGTAAGAGACAAAAAAGCACACTACATAATGATAAAGGAATCAATCCAACAAGAGGATGTAACACCTGTAAACATTTATGCACCCAACATAGGCTCACCTTAATATATGAAGCAGATGTTGATGGACATAAAGGGAGAGATTGACAGTAATACAGTCATAGTAGGGATTTTAAAAGCCCATTGACATCAATGGATAGATCTTCCAGACAGAAAATCAACAAGGAAATAGCAGCCTTAAATGACACAATAGATCAAATGGATTTAATTGATATATTCAGAGCATTTCACCCCAAAGCAGCAGAATATACATTCTTTTCAAGTGCACATGGAACATTTTCTAGGATAAACCACATGTTAGGACACAAAACAAGTCTCAATAAATTTAAGAAGGTTGAAATCATAGCAAGCATCTTCTCTAACTATAATGGTATATAACTAGAAATCAATCACAAGAAAAAAAAACCTGAAAAACACAAAGACATGGAAGCTAAAGAACATGTTATCAAACAATGATTGCATTAACAATTAAATCAAAGAAGAAACCAAAAGATACCTTGAGACAAATGAAAATGAGAACAGCACCACCCCAAATCTATGGGGCTCAGTGAAAATAGTCATAAGAGGAAAATTGATAGCAATACAGGCCTAACCCAAGAAACAAGAAAAACCTCAAATAAATAATCTAACTTTACACTTAAAGCAACTAGAAAAAGAACAACAAACAAAGCCCAAAGTGAGTAGAAGGAAGTAAATAATTAAGATCAGAGCAGAAATAAAGAAATAGAGTATAAAAAAAAACAAAAAAAACAAAAGAGCAGTGAAACCAAGAGCTGGTTCTTTGAAAAGATAAACAAGATTGACAAATGTTAACCAGACTCAGCAAGAGAAAAAGAGACAGGGCCCAAATAAAATCATAAATGAAAGAGGGGAAATAACAATTGACACCAAAGAAAACAAAGGATTGTAAGAAAATATTACAAACAACTATATGTCAACAAATTGGACAACCACATAAACAGAATGAAGTATAAAAATCACATGACCATGTCAATAGATGCAGAAAAAGCTTCTGATAAAAAATCCAGCACCATTTATGATAAAAACTCTCAGCAAAGTGAGGAATAGAGGAAAATACCTCAATGTAATGAAGGCCATATATGACAAACTCACAGCCAATATCATACTCAATAGACAACAACTAAAAGTGTTTCCTTTAATAAAGATCAGGAACAAGGCAGGGATGCCCACTTTCACCATTCTTATTTAACATAGTACTAAAAGTCCTAACCACAGCCACCAGACAAGAAGGAAAAATACAAGGCACCTAAATTGGGAAAAAAGAAGTAAACCTGTCATGTCATCTGTCATTATTTGCAGATGACATGATACTGTTACCAGGGAGATTACAAGACCTCAGTTCTTGTCTTCTTGAAGGAAAGATTTCAATCAAGAGACAAAGTGCAGCAAAGCAAGCAAGAATTTATTGGCTGCAGCAAATATATACTTAGGACAGTGAAACAAGGAAGGACATAGAAGTACCAAGAGAGCCTGGGCTGGGCTGCTTTGGCTCACTGAGAAGTCAGAGAAAAGTGGGCCTTGGAGACAGATTCAGGGGGTAAGCCCAGGATGAGCTGCCACTGCCCATTGCTCCTCTGGCTGCAAGTCTTGTGTGGTCCCTCAGAGGGAAGAAGGGGAAGGGAATGGCACTGGCATGCTCTCCCTGGCAGAGAGTGCACCCTGGGTCCTTTCTCCTGAGTGTATTTATCTCTCCCTTGTAGGTGAAAATCTTAGAGGAGGTCTCAGGGGAGGGTCTCAGTAGAATATTCATCAGCTTTCTAGCTGTGCTCTTTCAGGGTCCTGGTCTCCAATGACTGGTCAATGTCAAGGCAGGGGGTCATTAGTCAATGCAGTTGGTCCTGAGGAAGCCACTGTGTCACTTGTCTGGTTTTGCTGCTTTTCTGGGCCTGGAGCTGAAATACAATGGAGGCCTATATGTTATCTTTAGGGAGGAAAATGTCAGGGGGGTCTAAACTGCATAACTAGTGATATGAAAAGTCAGGGGGTCCAAACCACAGGCCAGCAATATGCTTGGGGAGGAAAAGTTACCTTGGGGGCAAAGTTCTTGTTTTCTAGTTTTGCCTCTCTCTAGGCATCCAGAGCTTTTTGCCCTGGTGAGTTACTGTACTTGGCCCATTGTCCTTGCTCTGCTCATGTTTGTCTAACTGCCTAAAACAATACTATATAGAGAGAACCCTAACTATTCCACCAAAAAACTACTAGAACTGATCAATGAATTCAGTAAAATAGCAGGATACAAAATAAATATTCAGAAATAAGTTTCATTTTTATGCACCAATAATGAACTATCAGAAAGGGAAACTAAGAAAAAAATCCCATTTACAATTGCATAAAAAAAAAAGAAAGAAAGAAAGAAATACTGCCCAGCTGGCAGGGCTCAGTGGTTGAGCATCGACCTAGGATCCAGGAGATCTTGGTTTGATTAAATGCTCAAAACCATAAAAATCCTAGAAGAAAACATAGGCAGTAAAATCTGGGACGTTTCTCATAGCAATATTTGTTCTGACATATCTCCTCAGTCAAGGAAAACAAAAGATAAAATAAACAAACTAAAAGTCTTTGCACAGCAGAAGAAACCATCAACAATATGAAAAAAAAAGTGAATGGGAGAACATATTTACCAATGATACATCTGATAAGGGGTTAATATCCAAGGGGTATAAAGCACTTATAAAACTCAACACCAAAAAAACAAACAGTCCAATTTAAGAATGGGCAAAAAAACAGAATAGACACTTCTCCAAGGAGCACATACAGATGGCCAATAGACACATATAGAGATGCTCAATGTCAGTAATCATCAGAGAAATTCACATTAAAAACGTAATGAGATATCACCTCACACCTGTCAGAACAGCTATCATCAATAAATCAACAAACAAGAAGTGTGGGCGAGGGTGTGGAGAAAGGGAACCATCGTGCACTGCTGGTGGGAATGCAGACTGGTGCAGCCACTGTGGAAAACAGTATGGAGCTTCCTCAAAAATTATAAATGAAACTGCTTTATGACCCAGTGATCCCACTTCTGGGAATATATCCAAAGAAACCCAAAACACTAATTTGAAAGAATATATGCACTCCTATGTTCTTTGCAGGTTTATTTACAATAGCCAAGATTTAGAAGCTGCCCACGTGCTCATCAGTACATGAGTGGATAAAAAAAGCTGTGGTACATTTACACAATGGAATACTACTTGGCTATATAAAAAAAAAAGAAGGAAATCTTACTTTCTGTGACAGCATGGATGGACCTGGAGAGTATTATGCTAAGTGAAATAAGCCAGGCAGAGAAAGACAAATACCATATGATTTCAGTTATATGTGGACTCTAATGAACAAAATAAACTAACAAAAAAAAGTAGAAACAGGCTCAAAGATACAGATAAGAGACTGATACCTGTCAGAGGAGAAGGGTATTGAGCTGGGTGAAAAGGTGAAGGGATTAAGAAAAAAACAAAAAACAAAACCCAAAAAACACTCGACTCATAGACAGCAGTGTGGTGATTACCAGAAGAAAAGGCAGGTGGGGGGAGGTAAAAGAGGGTAAAGTGGAGATAAATGGTGACGGAAGGAGACTTGACTTGGGGCAGTGAACTCACAGTACAATATACCAATGATGTATTATAGAACTGTATACCTGAAGCCTATGTAATTTTATTAACCAATGTCACCCCAATAAATTCAATTTTAAAAAGTGTTCTAGTAAGGAGAACTTCTTAGAGGAGGTGATACTTGAATGGACCTTCAAGAGTGGATATGATTTGGATTGATGGGCTAATACTGGGAAGTAAGGTGAAGAAGGGAACAACTAGGTGGAGAGCCAGCATATTAGCAAAGTTTGAAAACAGTAAAGCCTGAAGTATAGTAAATGATTGGCACTTAAGGTCAATAAAGAGAATTAGTGAGAGAGAAGACTGCAAGAGAAAATTGGCAGTTAAATCATACCAAATAGATCACTGGCTAACTTGCACTTTTTGTTGAGGTGATTTCAGAAGTACAGAACCATTTATATAGGAGATATTTTTTTAAAAAATTTTTAAAATATATCTTTATTGATTTCAGAGAGAGGAAAGGAGAGGGAGAGAGAGAGATAGAAACATCAATGATGAGAAAGTCATTGATCAAACCCACAACCCAGGCAGGCATGTGCCCTGACCGGGAATTGAACCCCGATCGCCTAGGTCCTAGGTCAACGCTCAACTGCTGAGCCACCCCCAGCTGGGCAAGAAGATATTTTTAAAACTATTTTCATTATACCAAATTTAGTGAAAAATGGTGTCATGAATAAGATTCTCCTTATTCCTCAAAAGGGTTTTGCTTTTGATGGCATTGTTGCAAATATAAACAATTTAATTATTTTAAGTTACTCTTAATTTTTTTTACAAGAAGGGACATCAGATGTTTGTTTAGATGCTTTTTAAACCATTATTAAATTTTCATTATATTGTTTTTAAATATATGAAGAACATCAATTTTTGAAATGTTTCAGTGTTTTATTTCTGTATGAATAATTATATAGTTCTCTGTAGGTGCGAATTGCTTATGCCATTTTGGGAGCAAGCAATACACACGTTTTAGGTGACTAACTCAACTCCGGCCTGAACCCTCTGACCTGGTGAGAAAACTCCATTTGTTGATATGCCCTCCACCTTCCTTGACCCTAAAGCACTTACCCTTCAGCAGTTCATTGCACCTTGGGCACAGAGCAGTACCCTGGAGGGGTCAGACTCCTCTCAAGGTCCTTCCAGCTCTACTATCTGTCCTTCCTCCCAGTGTGCTTGGGAATCTACGTGCTTTTCCCTTCCCTACCACGAGAACAAAGCACTCCCTTATAATCACATAAACCCTATAATCACAAGAGATCCTGTCTCCTCCTAAAACGGGGGAGAAAGTAACTTTTAATCCTTGCTGAGATATGTACACCACGCTGAAGGTGAAAGGGGCTTCTACTAAAAGAATATTTCTTATTTGGTCGCCCAAGAAGAGTTGTAATTTGAATCAGACCTTAATGATAAATAAGAAGAGAACACTCCCAATAGATTGAATAACTAGGAAAAGACACGGAGGCCGAAAGGAATACACTGTGTGCAGGAGTAAAAGCTGGAGTATCAGGAGAAGAAGAAAAATGAGATAGAAAAGGGCAGTTTGTCTTCTGAGAAGGTTGGCCTTTCTCCAGTAAGTTGTTTTCGTCTGTATTTTAGGAAGCCTGGGGATTCCTTGAGAGGAACCTTATAGACCACCTTTGGGACTGAGAACCCAATGCTTCTGGGCCCACCTTCAACCAGAGCAGCTATGCCTCCTTTTGTTTCTTATGAAGGTTTCCACACAAGATGCCACGCGGTGAAAAACCAGAGTCTATACTGACAATAGGCTATGGAGCGTTTACTTCCTACCAACCCCTCTTCCAGATGCAAGCCATTTATTCTCACGCCACTGCATCCTTTACAAATGAGAAAACCGAGGCTCGGGGAGATTATGTATTTGCCTGTAGTCCCATAGCTATAAAGCAGCAGTGCTGCACTTTGGGCCCAGACGGTCTTGACCCCAGAGACTGCTATTTTTGGGTATTAAACTGACCTAAGGGAAAACAAGATCTGACCTGTCAGTAGTTACTTCTGGCACATGCAGCCGGGGGCGCTACGTTTTGGTCTCAACCAGGTGCCTGGTCTTTCACAACCCAATAGGTTCATATTCAGAGGAGATCTCAAGAGAAATCGTTGAATAGACGGAAATACAAACCAGGCGGCCCACGCGAAGAGTTCTGAAGAAATCTTGCGTCGGGAACCGAAGCAGCCACAACGCAAGTTAGACTCGCCGCCGCCGCCAGCCCCGCCCCTCCCGCGCGTGCCCAGGCCCCGCCCACCGCCCGGGCCCCGCCCACCGCCACCAGCCCCGCCCATCGCCCGGGCCCCGCCGCCCGCGTCTGCCCAGGCCCCGCCCACCGCCCCGGGCCCCGCCCCTTCCGCCCTCCTCGGAGCCCGCGAGCGTTTCCTCCCGAGCTTCGCGCGGTGTGTGAGGCGGTTGCTGGGCGCCAGGGCGCCTCCTCGGGCGGCGGGGGATGCTGGAGGAATTGTAGGTACGGTCCATTTTTCTCGGCTCTCTCCTAGCCGTTGGGCCCTGGCCCCTCGTCTCCCGCGGCCATTCCCTCCCAGTAGCCCCCAGGAACACCTTTCGTCCCTCTTCGGTTACAGGGAGCAAACATCTGCTCCTTCGCGAGACGCTGGGCAAACAGCCGCAGACTTTTTTCTCCCCTCCCCGGATCGTTTCTCTTCCTCCCTCATCCCACATCTCTCTTCATTATTCTTTCCCTTCCTCTTGTTTCTCATTTTTACTTGCAAGTAAGACAGGTCTGTCAGTCAAAACTGGCTGCAAATTAATTTTATTAAGCGCCGGCCGTTGTACAAATGGTGAATATGTGCAAATCCCTCACGTGCCCCTCGTAATTAGAGGTGTGTTCCAGCAGTGGTTGCCGATCCTGGGAAGCCTCTCCTCCCCCGCCCACGCCCCTCCCCCCGGGCCATTTCTGCTGGCTTTGCCACGGTGGACGAGCAGTGCTTTTGGAGGCTAAGGACAGTCGTTTCACAGGTACCCTGCGCCCCGCGCATGATTCAGGAGGCCTTATAAGAGCTCTGCAGGCCCATAACAGACCCTGGCCTCCCCCGAGGTGTGCCTTTCTTTATGGCCTATAAAAGGCCAGATGGGGTGATGGAGAGCGGCAATTGGCCTGGGTGTCACCAAGGAGGCCACCGCCCACTTCCCGATTTTTCCATAGGGTTACATAGGATTGTTATTTGTGCAACAAAAGTGTAGAAAATGAACTTATTACAGTCACGCCCAATGAACGTATGCCCCAAACGTTTAGTGACTATGCGCCTCTGAGAAGGGCATTCCTATCTGTTGCCTTCCGTGAGTATCAGAATTGGTGCCTCTGCTTTTGTCAGTTGGCTCTCGCTTGTCATGAGCTCCTTCCCATTACCAGACGGAAGGAAAGAGGCAGGTGCAGTAATAGTAATATATAAAGTAACATTTTTGTAACACTTCTCATTTTTGTACATGCGTTTCATACTCATCCTGTTTATACACTTCTATGAGGTGGGGATGCTGAACAAAACTCCCGTTTCACCGAAGAGGGAGCCGAACACTGAGATGGACCAGCGCCTGGAACACAGTATTAGATACACTCAGTAAATATTCACTGAAGGGATGGATGGTTGAGGCTCACAAGGAGCCATGCCTTATGAGCCTTTGGATTCCCTGGACCTAGAGCGAAGTCCCGCAGTAGTAAGCTCACAAATGTGAGTTAGACAGGCACCACCTGTTAAGCAGTGAGTGGGTCACAGGGGCTGGGGAGCAACATTGGTAGCAGAAGACAACTGCAGAACCCACGAAGGCGTGACAATAGTTTGGGATCAAGTGGTATAGACGTGGAGGGAGATGAGATACACTTGAAGGCAGGGTCTGCAGACTCGATGGTGTTTTGAATATGGGGGGAGAAAACATGAGAAGGGCGTGAGGGGATGTCTGTGCCATATACCAAATGAAAAGGGCTAGGGAAGAACATGTATGTAGGAGGTGGGAGGGTACTTTTATTTCATTTACCTTAAGTTGGATGTGCTTATTAGAAATCTAAAGTAAGTCCTGAGTCTTGAGTTCTGTGTAAGGGACCAAAGGTAAAGTTGAGAGTCATCAGCATGTAGAAGAAAGTACCTAGGGAAAGCATGTCCTCAGAGAGCATCCAATGATTAGAGGTAAAGCAGAGGGAAAGAAGCAAGCGAAGGACATGGGGAAGGAGTAGCCAGCGGAGCAGGAAGAAAACCCAAGGAGCATGGTTATTTAAAAGCCAAGGCAATGGTATTGAAACATGCTAGAGTAAAATAAAGAGACCTGACCTTTGGATTTTGGCAACGTGTAGTAGTTAGGTGCCTTGACAAGCACAGTGAAGAGCAAGTGTGATGCGAAGAAGTGGACGTAGTCCTTACAAACATTTCAAGATATTTTTCTATGATGGAGAGTTGAAAATAGAGGTAATAGAGGAATATGTGGGGTCAAAGTAGGATTCTTAAAGATGGTGATACTTAAGTTTATTTTTAGGCTAATGGAAATGATCCATTGGGGGGGGGATTATAGAATAAGAGAGTGAATATTTTAGGAGTGAAGTTTTTGAGAAAACGAGAAGAGATGGAATTTAGGGAATAGGTAGAAATGTTTGCTTAGGAACATGAGCATAAAATTCATAGTAATGGGAAGAAAGGAGTAAGTATAGGTAGAGATGCAGACACGGATAGTTTCAGTGATCAGAAGGTGAGAGTGTTTCTGCCTGATATTTATTCTCTTTTTCTCAAACTATAAAGTATGAAGCAAGATAAGTAAGGGGAGAGGAAGAACAGAGAAGAGGTTTACGGAGAGAAGGAAAGGTAGAAAATAGTCATTTCAGAGATAAACATCAATCATATTTGTCTTAGTCTGATCAGGCTGCTATAGCAAATATACCATAGACTGGTGGCTTATAAACAACAAAAATTTCTTTCTCACATCTCTAGAGGCTGGGAAGTCCATGATCAAGGTGCTGGCAAATTCAGTGTCTGGTGAGGACCTGATTCCTGGTTCATAGAAGGCTGAAAGGAGCAAGGGAGCTCTCAGGGTCCCTTATAAGAGCACTAAGTCCTTATGACCTAATCACTTGGTGCTTCTGTCTTTCTTGTCCCTATGATACTTGTTAAATTTTTTGGCTTGTCTCTCTTTGTAGTTTTTGTTAACCACCTTTATCAATATGTATTTATTGAAGTACAAATCTACCCCTTAAATGGAAGAAGAAATTTGGAAATCCTGTTGCCTATAGAGCTGGGATGACCAGTGACTGGGAGACCTGATCTGTATTCACTCTAATAACAATAATAATAGATAGTATTTGGATAGCCATTTATATTTTGTGTTATGCTTTGATTTTCTCTTATCACATTTGATTTTGTACCTACCTTTTTCAGATGAGGAAACTGAGGCTTAGAGAGGGTAAGGGTCTTGACCCAAGGACAAATACCTAATAAGTAGCAGAATGCTTAATCAGCGTTCTGTCAGTGTCCTATGTTTTTCACTGTAGTAGTTTGCCTCTTCACTTTTTTATAGTCCATTATATCCAAAGTAATATCAAAGAAAAACTCTGGTAGGTAGAAAATAATAGCTGGCTGGAGGCCTCTCACAGTGTGAAAACCTTTTGCATGTGTTTAAAATTTAACCATTAATGGGATTAAATATTTATCTGCCATCGATTGTGTTAGGTAACTCAAAGAACCCAGAAATTATTATGAAATCAGCACTGATTTAACCTAGTAGGGAAATAGATAGAAATGGAAGTCACTAAGAAGCACTTCTAGGACCCTCTCCCACATACCATATATGCTTCCTCAATACCTGTATCAACTAAGTCTACATATAGAGGAGAGAATACAGTACCAGTTCCAATGGATATCTGTCAAATAAAAGAATGATGATAGTTAAACAAGCAATTATAATAGTGGGATGCATGCTGTGGTAAGGGGTGAACACTGGTAAGGATGCATGTATACTGAAGGGAGCTTCTGTGAGAATGACTTCTAAACTGATGTAGAGTTATCAGGACAAAAAGCAGGGGTAGGGTGGGAGGGTTAGAAGGCAGCATGCAGAATGTGTAAAGTCTTGAAGATGTGAGGCGTGGCAGGTTTGAGAACTAAATTTTACTGCAGCTGAAGTTTAGAATTCCAAGTGAAGATTGGGCAGATTGGCAGGAACAAGGTTACAAAGAGCTCTGTAAACTGAGTTTAAGAAGTTTGGATCTTTTTCTTCTATAGGAAGCCATTAAGGAGTGTTAAGCAGGAAGTTGCTGTAATCACCCTACATTTTAGAAAATTACTCTTTGTTGTGGAAATTACAATAGGTAGGACCAAGACTGGAGTTGGGGAGAACAGCTGGAAGGCCATTACAGTGTTTGGGGAGGAGGAGTGCTTATGGCCTGGGCTGGAGGGGTGGCAATTTATATGGAGAAAAATGCACATATTTTGTAAATATTTAGGAGCTTGTATAACATGATTTGGTAACTCACTGGATGTCAGCAGGAAAAGAGAAGGCGAGAGAAGGAATGACTCCTCTGTTTCTAATTTGAGCAACTAAATAGACAATGGCTTCATTCTGTGAGATAAATTCTCTGAAGAAGGAATAGATTTGGTGGGGAAAGGTCTTGAGTTCAGTTGTGCATATACTGAGCTTAAGATGCTTATAAAGAAAATCAGGTAGCGATATCCAATAAGTTGTTGAATATGCTAGTTAGAATCTCAAGAGAGCTTCAGTAGGCCAGGCTTATCCGCATACTGGTCATAATTGGAGCCACGGGAGTAAAATAAATTTCTTAAGGAAAGTATATGGAGTGAGAAGAGAGTACAGGATAGGCAGAATCCTGAGAAACCCCAACATTTCAGGTATGGATAGGAGAAAGGCATGTAAAGAAGACCAAGAAAGGACAACCAGAGAGGTAGAAGGAAGGCAGAACAAGTGACAAAATGATACAATTCATAAGGAGAAGATGACTTAGTTTTGTGGTGTACCTTGCAGGAAGCTTCACTTGGAATGACACTTAAGCAATAGATGCAGCAGGACTATATTCCAAGCAGATAAAACAAATAATGCATGGCAGAACAATTAGTAGTTTAATGTGACTGAAATGTAGGGTCAAGAGAACTAGAGGGAGGGTGGACAAAATAGTTTTATGGCATGTTGTGGAAAACCTTGGATTCTGGGTAAGTTGGTAACTTTATTCCATAAGTGAGAAAAACCATTGTGTTTGGTAAAGACAGGAATATAAAACATGCTCTGAACCTTGAAATACCTTACTAATATATTGTAGAAACAAAATCTATGCATCTGAAAATAATACAAATTCAAGATAATGTCTGATTAATGAGAAGACACTAAATACTAGAGGAATTTTCACAGTGGCAAAGTCAATTTGAATTGTAGTAGTAGTTTAGCCCAGATTTGTATTGTCCTGATCAAATAATAGTGCCAGGTAGTCATTGTCTTTTAAAAAACTGATCTAGTTTGAATGTTCTTTATAAAGAATATTCTCTTTGTGAATATAGATCTCAAATTTTTTGTTCAGGAAGACGTACTAAAGTTATTTTTATTTGATGGTCTTTGATGTAAACTCAAAACAAGTTATCTGAAAGGCAGCAATAGTTCCAAAGGTTCTAAAGCAGTACATACTAACACAAATATTGATTGATTTGTATTACCTAACATTCATTTAATAAATATATGTTCAATGTCTATTATGTGTCAGTGATGTACTGTGCCTAAGGGCATGTAATGCATATCGAAACACACCTGAATTCAAATTCCAGTTCTGCCACTTTTTTTTTTTAAATGAAGGTTTAAAGGTTTAAATGAAGGTTTAAAGGGAAAGGTAGTATTATATATATATATTCACATACATATATGTGTATATATATATACATATATATATATGTCTTTATTGATTTCAGAGAGAGGACGGGAGAGGGAGAGAGAGATAGAAACATCAATGATGAGAGAGAGTCATTGATCGGCTGCCTCCTGCACACCCCCCACTGTGGATCAAGCCGGCAACCTGGGCATGTGCCCTGACCAGAAATCAAACTGCAGTCTCCTGGATCATAGGTTGATGCTCAATCACTGAGCATGCCCGGCCTGGTTCTGCCAATTTCAATGGAATGAAAAATGTTTCAGTCTCACTTAGAATAGTTTATACTTACCTCTGTATGCATTATGATTTTTTGAAGAAAATATCAGTTGTTGTGTGTCCAGTTGTTAATAGTATTGTCAAATTTAATTGGTATTTCTAAAATCTATAGTTGTGTGGGAGGAGATATGGAGAATGATTTTACAGTATTTAGCTAAGCCACAAAGTAAACCATCTACATTTAGAGGACTAAGAATTGGCCATAAATTTTTGCTGAATGACATGTGGTGGAGTCACTAGATGTCACTATTGCACAGCATTGCTCCAAAAGGATAACTCCCTAATAAGTATACAGTTCAAGAACACGCAGCAGGGAAAGACAAGAACCGTTTCTATTTAGTGATACACATTTGTACATACATAATATTTACATAAGATATGAAGTTCCCAAGCAGCATGTTTTGGTGTATTTTCTCACCCTGTTTCTTAGTAGGTCTATAAGAGAATGGAAGCATTGATAAAACTGATAAAGGCCTTAGATCATCTGACATCCTCCCTCCCTAAACCATTTTATAGGTTTGGGACTGAGATATAGGGAGGTGAAGTGACAAGAAAGTTACTCAACATTATAGAGCAAATTGAAAGCACAGAGCATAGTTTGCTCAACTCTTTTTACAATACAACACTGTTCATTATTAATATGTGCAATCAAGGAGACATTTTAATAAAACCAGGTGAAAACAGAACCTCTAAATCCATTAAAATTTTTCACAACTTTAAAAGCAAAGCTTACATATGATGATAATGGTGCATACTTATAATAAAAATTATCCATTGAATACCATAGCTTTTGCTATGATCTATACCAGGGGTGGGGAACATCCGGCCCACGTGCCATATCATTTGATCTGATCCTGCTAAGGCAACCACAAGTGGGACTTGAAATTCAATATATCTAGGAGCTTTTTTCATAGCTAATTTTTAAGTTGATAATTTTGTATGGCCCTCGAATGATGTTAGAAATATCCAAATGGCCCTTGGCAGGAAAAAGTTTCCACACCCCTGATCTAAACAAACATTTCACTTTATTCCCATAATTGCAAGGTATGTATATATGTATGTGTGTATGTATGTATGCTCTGCCTCATTCCAAAAGGGATTTTAAGATGGTTACTGAAATAAATATAGCATAAAAATTTTAAGAACTGAGATGATCATAAATGTAAGATACTGCAATATAAACCACTATAAAGTATTCTTTTTATTAGTATACAAAAATCATGCCACAATTTCCAGTAAATTTAGATTTGGTTGGCTATTTTCAAACTTGACTCTGCTTTCTCTAGCTGTGAGCACAAAGTAAGAAAAGTAGATGGTACAATGCCCATTAAAAGATGATGACATATTGTAATTTACCCAAGATCATACAACTAGCATAGTTCTGATTTTAAAGCCCTCATTCTTTCCATTATGCTAGCTATCCAGACATCTAATAAGAGGACTCCTAACAAGATATAGTCACTGTAACCCTGTAATACCTGGATTACCACAGTTACTTCTAAATTATACAGGTAGGCTTTTGTTTATATCAAATTTATTTCAAATAGTATCACAGAGCTGTTGGCAAGATGTTTTCCTATCAAGAAATTAAGCCCTTAAAATGAGTTATTAAGAGAAAGATAAAATTTGAGTTTATCTTCATTTTAAATTTAAAAATTTATATTAAGGAAATGGGCATTTTAAAAATTTGAGAGAAAAGAGGTGTTTAGGGGAAGAAAGAAGTCCAAAGGAAAATAGAAAGGAGGAGGCCAGCTGGCATGGCTCAGCAGTTGAGCATCGACCTATGATCCAGGAGATTGAGGTTCGATTCCCGGTCAGGGCACATGCCTGGGCTGTGGGCTCAATCCCCAGCAGGGGACGGGCAGGAGGTAACTGATCAATGACTCTCTCATCATTGATGTTTCTGTCTCTCCCTCTCCCTTCCTCTCTCTCTGAAATCAATAAAAATATATTTAAAAACAAAATAGAGATGAGATATCTAGAGCCAAGAAGAAGGCAGACAGGCACAGAATTAAGAGGGAAAGGGACAATGGGGAGAGAGCTAAGGTCTATATATTCTACCTAGTCTGCTTTTGATCCCTACATTACTCAAGTATCTGATTTTTCTTCTTCAACTTCCTCCACTAAAGTTGTACCCAAAAACCTATCCTAGTCAAGGTCCTAGTTCTTCAAATTTCTACTCTTCACATTTTTGTTCTGTAGGAGCAGAACCTCTTCCTGAGTTGTCCTGTTGATTCTTTGTATGTCTTTGCAGCATAGTTATTAAGGATCATATTCATTCTGTAATTTGCTTCCTTTTTCTTAATGTATTTGAAAAACCTATTTTTGGTATCTGAGTCTCTTACTCTTCTACCAAAGATGCCTTTCTTGTTAAACATGCAGAATGTTTTTGTTTTTGTTGTCATTTTGAGTATCTGGCATTTTTACATTTTCAGTTCATTCAGTGTTTATTCCCCAAATATTTATTGAGTGCCTACATGTACTAGCTACTATGTAGATCAAGGCTAAAACCAGAACTGATTCCTCCTCTGATGGAACTCACAAGCTGCCAATTCCATCCAAGATGGAATAGGCGTACTACAACCTCTTTTCTACTGCTCACAACCAAAAATTGTAGACAAAATGTAAAGAGCAACTACCTGAAGTCTCAAAAGTAAACAAAAGCAGGTGGATTGTGAAGGACAGTCAAAACAACAGGTGTGAATTTCTCTTGTGTTTGCATCTTTGACCTGAAGGCAGGCTCCAATCATGCAACCATGTAAGGACAGCACAGGAGGCAAAAACTACAATAGAAAACCTATTTTTATCGCCTGAAAATCAGGGGAGTGGATCCTCTATTCCAAAGAAATTGTAGGGAATTTTTATTGTTGTTTTCTTTTTTCAACTTTTCCCCAAGGGCAAGCCCTATTTATGACATTATGGGCAGCTAACACTCAAAGAAAAACCCCATCTGACCAGAGAAACCAGGAAAAGAGAACTTGAGAGACATATAGTGGAAGAGGCGGAGATACAGATTTAGGAGAGGAGAAAGCTGGAGAAAGGGGTTCCTTAATTCTCTGTGTGAACTTAACCTAGTGTCTTGGGTCACCTCCAGCTGTGCATGCATGAGAGAGGCCCAAAGCAGCATGGCAATAGCTTTAAGAACTGGAGTAGGATCAAAACAAAACAAACAACTAAGAAAACACTGCCCATGTCACAGACTAGTCCTGGAGTGGTTCATGCATGGGACAGACCAAAGGCTTTGAAAACAACTGAGATTGGAAACAATGCCCAAAGAAAGTTAAGAGAGAGCTTATGATCTACACCTAACTCAATGGATTGCCTGCTAAACAAACAAACAAATTAAATCTTCTTTAGAGGATTTTAATAGGACTCAGAATCTGCATAACAAAATGTCCAGGATATACTCCAAAAGTACTTGATAAAGAACCAGGAAATGATTATCTTAAGGGGGGAAAGACTCAACAGATGCCAACACAAAATGACACAGATGTTGAGATAAATCAAAGATGTTAAAGCAGCTATTATAACTATATTTCATGTGATAAAGCATATTATAATGAACGGGAAGATACTCCTTCACAACAGAAAAATAAAAACAGAGAAGCAAGTAAATATTTTTGAACTAAAAAATATAGTATCTGAACTAAAAATTCACTCAATAGCAGAATAGAAATGAATGAGGAATCAGTGAACTTGGTGATTAATAAGTAGAGATTTTCAGATCTGAAGAACAGAATATAAAAGAGATTGAGAAATAAAATGAATAGGGCCTCAAGGACCTGTGCAATACTATTATGGAGACTACAGCCTAATGAGGCAAAGAGATTAAACAATCACTCTAATGAATATATAATTACAGATAAAAACAGATAAATGTTCTGAAGAAAAGGATCAGACTTCTATAAGAGCATGTAAAAACTGGGCCTGACTTAGCGTAGAGGCAGACAAGGTGTCCTAAATATTTCTCTGAGGATATGGTCCTTGAGCAGACGCATAAAAAGGAGTTAACCAAATGAAGGGTAGGTTAGTGGTCGAGAGTGTTTCAATTAGAAGGAAAAGCAAGTGTTAATCTGCAGAAAGAACCTGGCAATTTCAAGAAATGAAAGAACATCGGAGTGTCCAGGAGTGATAAAAAAATCGATGGGGAATGGTATGAAATTAAGTTAAAGACGGAGCCAAGCACCATATTGTGCAGCATCGTTGCAAAGCATTGAATGTTTGTATCCCCCAAATTTCACATGTTGAAATCTTAACCCACAATGAGATGATATTAGGATGTGGGACCTTTGGGAGGTAATTAGGTCATGAGGGTAGGGATTTGTACCCTTACAAAGGGATTTGTACCCTTAGAAGAGGGACCCCAGAGAGCTCTCTAGCTCTGTTTTTGCCATGTGAGGATACACCAAGAAGTTGGCAACCCAGAGGAGAGCCTTTACCAGAACCAAACCATTTTGGGATCCTGATCTCCGCCATTCAGCCTACAGAACTATGAGGAATAAATTTCTGTTGTTTATAAGCCACCCAGTTCTGGTACTTTGTTATAGTAGTCTGAACTAAGGCAGTCCTGTTAAATACCAAGGGTGGGCAAAAGTAGGTCTACAGTTGTGAGTACACAAAGCAGTTTATTTTTGTATTATTTATTAATTATTCTATTCTTTTCCATATGAACAACTGTAAACTTACTTTTACCCATCCCTGTATTTTTGTCTTTTTCCTAAAGGCAGTGAGGAACATTAGGGCACTCAACTGGTGAACTAGTCAAGAATCAAGGGATGGAACCTTTGGACTCGCCAACTTTTAGCAGTTGAGAAGGATGAGGCTATATACTGGAGACAGAGAAGGAATAAGAGGATGGGGGAGAAGGGCAGAAATGAGAGAGTGGCTTAACAAGAGCCAAAAGAAGAATGTTTTATTGTGTCATATGGTCAATTGAAGATTGTTTATGACCTTAATTAGAATGTTTTGTGGATTGAAAGGAGTAGAACCTCAACTAGAGAACATGGAGGGGTGAGTGAAAAGGTAATCCACAGAATGAGAGAAAATATTTGCATATCATATATAAGATAAGTAATTAATATCCAGATATATGAAGAACTCTTACAACTCAACAACAAAAAAACAAATAACACAATTTTAAACTGGACAAAGAATTTGAATAAGCATTTCTACAAAGAGGATATACAATGGCAAAATAAGCAAATGAAAAGAAGTTCAATATCACTAATCATTGGGGAAATGCAAATCAAAACCAAAATGAGATACCATTTCATACCCATTAGGATGGCTATTATCAAAATAACAAAAAACAAGTATTGGAAAAATTGAACTCTGTGCTTTGCTGATGTGTACATAAAATGGTATAGTCACTATGGAAAACAGTTTGTCAGTTCCTCAAAAAATTAAACAGAATTACCATATGATCCAGCAGCTCAATTTCCATTTTTTAAAAATGGGCAAGAGATTTGAACAGGAATTTAGTACTAAAAAAGTTATTCAAATGGCCAATAAATG
Organism: Miniopterus schreibersii; assembly: GCF_964146895.1. NCBI lineage: Eukaryota > Metazoa > Chordata > Mammalia > Chiroptera > Miniopteridae > Miniopterus > Miniopterus schreibersii. The sequence goes on along the minus strand of NC_138101.1, from coordinate 63,226,689 downwards.
TATAAAAATATACTAGTCATCAAGAAAATGCAACTTAAATTCATAATGCAATATCTCCAGAATAACCAAAAGGAAAAAGATGATACCAAGGTTAATAAGGATTTGAATAATAGTAAAGAGAACTTAGTTCAAATTCTAGCTGTGCCACTTGCTAGATGTGTGACTTTGGGAAAATTCCTTAACCTTCCTCAGTCTGTTTCAACATCTATAAAATGATGATAATAATACTAAATAACTCAGAGTTATAATTCTAGTGAGATGATTCATGTTAAGTGCTTAACATAGTCCAACTGTGTCAGCTGTTATTGTATCATTTAATCCTCACAATAACCAATGAATTAATATTGTAACATCTCACAGATAAGGAAATTGAGGCTTAGGGAGATAAATCACTTTCTGCAATCACTAAAAGATAAAGGGGAGAGTGAAATACATTTCTATCTCAGCTCCAAAGTCCTTGCTTTTAGTTACTATGCATACCATCTCCCAATTCCACTCTTGGCAAATACGTAAAAAGAGTATTGAGTAATTGTCAGGCACAGGTATTGCTTGACACAGTATCAAGCTTCTCTTACAGCTGCTAACCTATACATTTATTATTCAGACTCCTTATCTAGGTTTTGAAGCAATAATGTATGGTATGCTTGTCTGAATTCCAAGCCCTGCTATGCTAATCATGACATAATTGCAAATCTTAAAATATGCTGCCTGGTTCCTTGATGTCTCTGCTTGTATGATTCTTAGTATTATGTGCCTGCTCCGAGTCCATCTCCTAATTATGACTCATAGTTTCTCCTAATTCTGCCAGTTCAAATGCCACCTTGATCACTGTAACATCACCCTGTTTTATTTTCTTCAGTACTTAATCATAGGCTGAAAATATTGTCTTTCCCTTATCCCAACAATGTAAGCTCCATGAAAGTAGAAACCTGTATTTCTATTTTGTTTTGCTGGTTTATCTTCAGAGCCCAGAAGAGTAGACATTCAAAAATTGAGCAGTTGAACTTTGTGCCCTGACTTCAAGTTTTTTAATGGTACTAACCCTCAGCCTGTCCCTTGAAACCTTGACACAGCTTAGGTGATTCACTCACCCTCCTTGTTTGTAGAGCTTACTAACACTTAACTTCCAGCAGCTAATGACAGGTAGTCATTCTAACAAGGTAATAACTATGATACTTCCTTCAATTAAAATGGAATTCTACTCTAAAGGGACTTAGACATCTAATTTTTTTCATCAAATTTAAAAAATAAGTGTTATTTTCTGTTTAATGTCATAAATTAATTTATGATCCCTTACAGGATTTTATAGACTAATGTTTTTCTTCATTACAGTGAAACAGTATATATAAAGCACTTAGCATATGGTAAATACTCAAATGTGAATGTTCCTTTTCATTTAAAATTTTTCATTATTAAAATTGTTTGCCTTTAAAAAAAAAAAAAAAGGTATACTTAAAACACTAGGGGGTTTGGTCTTATCAAATACCTAAAAGTTAAAACTTGAAAACTTGAAATATTTTTCTCCTCAGCAGCAACTCAAGAACTGAAAGATATTTTTAAGGCAAAGATACTTCCCTACACTCAAAGGTAGCAAAGATCCCAGAGAAGGTAAAAACAAGATATTTTTAAATAAAAGTTTCCAGACCTTATTCTTCTCTTAATGTGGTTCTAGTTCATTCTTTTTTTTTTTTTTTTTTCTAGTTCATTCTTATTCAAAATAAAACCTATTTTATTTTGTTTAAGTGTTGGCCTTACAGACCTTTCAAATGGGCCAGGTATAAAGACAGATGTATCAGTAACTTAGAGAAGTAGGCATTAATGTAGTTGATCATGTTTCATTTTAACTTTTCTTGGCATCTCTTATGAAGGAGTGTGACTGAAGATAGGGTAAATCAATGGTGGAAATGATGTCAAGCATGAAATAAAGAGCTGGGTTTTCTAATATATGCTTTTAAGATATACCCAGCATTATGAACATTCAGAAGTATTACATTTCTGTGTGATTATGGTTTTTAAAAACTTATGCACATGACTTTGGTTAACAACTTTAAAATTAGTATTGAAACTGTTTTGACTATAAAGATATCTGACTTGACAGTGATACAACTTTATGATTTAAAAAACATTAAGAAATTAATCCCACTTAACCATGTTTGTTCTCAGACGGATTTATAGTCCTGTTTTTTTCTTTCAAATAATTTTTCTTTTAAATATTAGCATGTACACCACAGAACCAGAAAATGAACATTTGGAGAATAAAAACATCGAATCATCTATAACTCCTCAGGTAAAAACTTAAAACTATACTGTGATATATGATGTAAAAATCAACCTGATCTTAAACTGTGTTTCTAAAGCCTATTTGTTAGGATTCCCTCATATATCTGGTTAAAAAAATGAGAATTGGTCATTTTAAAATAGCTAGTTTTAATAGGTCCTAAGAAATGAGCAAAAAGAATAAAAAGATGGAAAGGGATGACTACAGATTACTTTGGAGCTAAAGAGGGCATATTTTAGGAATAGTGGAAATGTTGCTTTTATTTTTTGCCATGTCCAGGAAAAAGTCAGTAATTTAGACTACAAAAGGTAAAGACAAATCTAAACTAATTAAAATGTTGTACTGTGTACAGGCTGGGACAAAAATAGGTTTACAGTTGTTCATATGGAAAATAACACAAAATTAATAAATAGTAAGAATGAACTGTGCTTCACATACAACTGTAAGCCAACTTTTGCCCCACCCTATATTTGAAGAGACCCAAGTTTTATTTTTGCAAGTGTACAGACTAAGTGAGTAGACACTTTTTTGGTCTAGTTTTACTAAATAATAATTGCTCATATTAGAATTGTAATTTTTTCATTTTTTAAAATAGAGATTTCTATGGCTCTTAAGGGCCAAAAAGTTCTTTTAAATATTTAAAATATTCACCACTAATTCCAATTACTATCTTTATCTGTAAAGATTTCATCCTAGTCTATGTCAATTTATTATAAATTCTGAAATAATAAAACTTAAAGCAATGTGGTTTTACTGTATATGCCCTTTCACCCACCCTAATCAAAATTCACCTTTGTGTCCTAATCTTGGCCCTTTTGTATAATGACAGACTTTCTAAAAAATGCCTCTATACAGGAACTCCAATAGATTAACCATGATTAGGTTTAAAGAACTTTGATCTTAAAGAGCTACATAATTTGTTTACATTAGCTGCTGTGGTGCCTCTGTTCCCCTAGTCATTAAATATTTTCTCTTCCTTTCCTTATCCTGTCCATGCTCTCTAGCCTTTGTTACCATTTCTTATGACAATGTGATGTTCTCTCTCCCCTGCACTCAAAGACCCAAAGTATTAACAGTGCACTCAAAGTGCTGGCCTGTGTGTGCACATGTGTACACATACATTCACACACACACACATACACACATCATGGCAAAAGCAAGGCAAATTTGAAGATCTCTGTTCCAGGCTTTACTCGACCCTGTTTTGCTTTTTGATTTTTTAAATTTTGTTTGTGTTTTTTTTTTACTTGGGGAAAAACTTCTCAATATTCTCACAAGCTGTTTTTTCCCCTAAATCAGCAATTTCATAATTAGACTAACTACCATTGAAAGCCTGGAAGATTGAGGTATACCCCTGAACTATCTGAAAATGCTATCCATAAATAATAGTGGAAGCATGAACCTTCATCTTCTGAAGGCTTGATCTGTTTTTCTTTTTTCTTTTAGTTACATAATTTTTGAAATGAAATGAGTTCATATTAGATTATATTTTACCTCCTTTCCAATTTAGTTGTATTTTCATTCCACAGAAGTTTTGTTGAATAATCTTTGGGAGTTAGATTTAGGAGGGACACTTTTAATTCTTCTGTTTACACTATAGGCTCACTTATTCAGTATATATGAATCACAAATGAAAATGGTGGGAACTGAAGTCTATAAAAGGCTAAATCAAGGTGCCCTGCAAAATGCACAGCTATGACATCCCTATATGTCAATATCATATATTGATAGCATGAATAGACTTTTGTGTGTGTAATTCTCCATGTTGACAATAGTAGTATGAGTTTAATTATAAGATTTGGTGGTTTTGTACATTCATAAAACTGTGTGGAAAGTATATTTCTTAAAAGATTTCTTTGTTTTACTTCAGATCCTCAAAGATAGTAATACTAGTGAACATGAAGAAACTAAGGAAATCGTCTTCTCAAAAACAGAGGAAACAAAACCAGAGATGTCAAAAAATGGTTGTCCTCCACAAGGGACATTGAATAAACATATTACAAATGGTATGTGAAATAAGAAATGTAAATGGAGAGAAAATAAGAAATATATTTGATAAATATTAAACCACAAGGCCACAAAACCACTGCTTAATTTATGTACTCCAGATCACATGATCGTCTCTCTTACAGTCAACATGCGGGCAAAGAATAAATGTTTCCTTGAATCTGTCAAAAAAATAATTGCTTAAGAGATTTATATTTTAATGGTTTTTATAACTTTTAATGTTAAAGTGTGGAGATTAGAAACAGCATTGACTAAAATTTTTTATTTAAAACCTACTTTTCACATTTATTTTTAAGTTAGCTAAAAGGAACATTATACTTTTGGCAGTATTTAGATTCTTATTAAATTAGGCCCCAATTTTTAAAACATCTGTTGCCTTGTAAAGAATTATACAAAACTTGCTTTCCCACTAACATTTTAAAGTATCTCATTGTCACCAAATATGTATGAGATTTTCTTGATTTTTTCCTAGATGTTACATATGATTAAACTTAAAAGAGAAAGAGATTTTGACCTCCAGAAGTATAGAGCCTATAGAAAACAAAAATTATTTTAAAATATAAGGATAAGCAATTAAAGTTTTAAACTTTTAATTTTTATTTGCTGCTTTTGTAACTTTAAACTTTTAAAAGCAAATTTTATTAATTGATTTTTCACTGGTAAAGGTTGCTTTTTAATTAATGTCAGTGTATTTAAGGCCCTATTTCTAAACTAAACTAGAATATCTGCCAGTATAAATGGTTGGACTTCTTTGTAAATATAATTTCTGCACTTAGGTCTTATCTGCATGTTCCCATGACCCTATTTAGTGGGTATTTTCTATAGAACAGTTTTTAGGAGTAGGCAAGGGCCTATGGAAAGGGAAAAATGTGTTAGTCACCAAAGGTTTTCCATTGAGGTTGAGGACTGCAGTTTTCTCATAAACTAATTGAGTTTTATAACAACAGTATTGAAACTACAAACTTGCTTAGATCCATAACCCATTTCTCCCTTTGTTTTCTTTCAGTTTTGATTGTGCAATTTTAAAGAAATTTGTAGGAAAATGAGCTTCCATGTTTCTATTTGGGGAGATTATATATTCTTGTATTCTTTCAATTTTTCTGTGTCTCTGTCTCTGTCTCTCTCTCTCTCTCTCTCTCTCTCTCTCACACTCACACACACACACACACACACACACACACTACATTCATACTAAAGAAACCCTCAAAACAGCATATACTCTGGATAATAGAAAGAAATAGAGCTATAGTTTCGCTATAAGTCATAATTCACTAATCCCACGGTGTATGCAAATTAATTTAAATAAGAAATCTAAACTTCACCCACACACAGAAATCAATCTCATCACTTTTAATCACAATGTTTATATTCTTTACTTAGGAAGTGGCTTGCCTAGTCCCAAAGAAATGGATATTCTACAGCAATAGGTTTAGGTTTGGGGCTATAAGTCCTTTTTTGTTTCTTTTTAGTTTACTAAACTCAATTATTTTTATGAACCTTTTTTTCCTTTAAATAAATGAAAGGAAAGCTTTATTATACATCCAACTATGATTTTCAATCTTGGGGCCAAAATTTCTCCATTTAAGTCTTATTACCAGTTTTATGAAGTAAGAAGTCTTGGAAGTTTAAAGCTCAAAAGTAATATCCCAGATCCTTCCAGATTCTGGTCAAGCTTCATCACTCCATCCTGACAACAAAGAAAATGCTGAACAAACTGAAAAATTGACAGCTTTTAGTTTCATCAAAGAAGTGAGGTCACAGGGCAAATTACTGCCCCTGTTCCCAAAATTTGGAACAGGAAGGTGGTACAGAGAATCATAACTTAAAAGAGCAAAAACTTCTGTGGGAACCAGTACCAGAGCAGGAAGCCAAAATTGTAATTGAAAATTGGCTGGAGGCTCAGTGTGAACAAGTCTGAGAGTTCAAACCTCCAGAGAGAATCCAGTCATGGTGTGAGGGGTCACCTGGCAAGGGGAGGGGGGAAGTAACCACAGTGAAATACACCAGAGAATTCTATCCTTCACAAGACCTGACCTCAAGAGAAACTGTTTTATCAGCCCCTAACCTATAGAGTTTCATCAGAGCCCAACCTACCCAGGAGAAGAGAAATACCCAGCTCCAGCCCTTTCTAGCCATCCTTATAACCTGAGAGGAAAAGAAAAGACCTGAGAGACACTAGTGAAGTTCCCAGCCCAAGGGCACAGGCTCACTAAAAGACTGAGACATAATCATAGGACTATAGAACTCTTTCCCTCCCACCACACCTCACCACCATATACCAAAGGTCCTTTTACCCAGGATATCATGTTCACCTTTAAACAAAAATATATACAATATAGTAAAAGGCAAAAAAAAAAACCAAAAAAACCCCCACCAAGTTTGAAGAGACAGAGAAAGCATCAGACCCAGATCCAGACACGGCAGGGATATTGGAATTGTCAGACTGTGAATTCAAAACAACTATGGCTAATATACTAAGGACTCCAATGGAAATGTAGACATCATGTAAGAACAGATTGGTAATGTAAGCAGAGAGGTGGAAATCCTAAGAAAGAATAAAAAAGAAATGCTAGAAATTAAAAGCACTGAACAAATAAGGAGTACATTTGATGGGTTCATTAGTAGACTATACACAGCTGAGGAAAGAATAGCTGAGCTAGGTATATTATATTTGACCTGTAGAAAATCAAAGATGAAGAAATCTTAAAAGAAGCCAAAAGAAAAACACACCTTACCTATAAAGAAGCAAAGATAAGAATCTCATCTGACTTACCCTCAGAAATCAGGTAAGCAAAAAGAGAGTGGAGTTAAACATTAAAGTGTTAGGACAACAAATCCAAACCAGCCTAGAATTCTGTATCCTATGAAATTATCTTTCAAAAGTGCAAGAGAAATAACACATTTCTCAGACCAACAAAAATTTAGAGAATTTATTGCCTTGCAAAAATATTAAAAGTTCTCCAGAGAGAGGAAAATAATACAGGTCAGAAACTCAGATCTGTGTAAGAAGGAAGACCATCAGAGAAGGAATAAGTGAAGTTTTAAAAAAACAAGTTTTATTTTTTATATTCTTAACTGATCAGATAGCAGTTTGTTCTAAATAATAGTAAAATATATTCACTGATTATAGCTAATGCATAAGTGAAATTAATGATAGCAATGATACAAGAAACAGGAAGAAAGAATTAGGAATACTTTGTTATTTATAAGGTACTTACACTACCCATGAAATGGTATAGTGTTATTTGAAAGTGGACTTGGTTTAATTGTAAATGTATATTGCAAACTCTAGGGCAACCACTAAAAAGAAAAAAGAAAAAAGAAGTATAATTGATATGCTAAGAAAGGAGAGAAAATGAAAGTATATAAAATAAGTACAAAAGGCAAAAAATAATGAAAGGCCAAAATAAAACAAAGAGCAAGGGCAATGAATAGCAAACAGTAACAAACATGGTAAATATTAACTATATCAATAAGTTTAAATGTCAATTGTCTAAATATACCAGTTAAAAGACAGAGATTGTCAATACCCAAGTATATATTTACAAGAAACCACCTTTAAATATATAGATACATAAAATTAAAGGGATAGGAAAAGATATACCATGTAAATGTTAATTATAAAATAGATGAAGTAGCTATATTACTTTCACAAAGAGCAGACCTCAGAGCAAGGAATATTATCAGGATTAAAGAGGGGTTTTATGTAATAATAAAAAAAACGAACTCTCCAAGAAGACATGATAATCCTAAATATATTTAACAACAGTGTCAAAATACATGAGGCAAAAAGTAATAGAACTACAAGAAGAAATATATAAATCCACAATTATAGTTGGAGACTTCTACAACTAGGAATGGAATGTCAAAAATGGACAGATCCAGCAGGCAGAAAATTAGTAAGGACATAATCGAACTCAACATCATCATCAATCAACTGGATATAATTTGACATCTATAGACTACTTCATCCAGCAACAGTAGATTACAGATTTTTCTCAAGTTTCACGTGGAACATTTATCAAGATAGATCACATTCTGAGACACACACTATACCTTAATAAAGAATAAAATTTAAAAGCATAAAAATCATAGAGTGCACGCACTCAGACCGCAATAGATTTAAACTAGAATTCAATAAGAATTGAAAGGCAGCTGGAAAATCTCAAAATACTTATAGATCAAACAATACACTTCTATGATAAAAAGCAAGGACCTATAAACTATTCTATCCAGCAAGTCTATCATTTAAAATTGAAGGCAAAATAAAGAGCTTCCCAGACCAAAAAAAAAAAAAAAAGACTAAAGGACTTCATTACCACAAAACCAGTATTGCAAGAAATGTCAGCATTGTCCTAATCCAAAACCAGATAAACACACTACAAAGGAAGAAAATTATAGGCCAATATGCCTGATGAACATAGATGCTAAAATCCTCAACAAAAAATTAGCAAACCAGATCCAGCAATATAGTAAAAAGATCATACACCATGATCAAGTGGGATTTATTCCTGGGATGCAAGATTAGTACAATATCCACAAATCAATTAACATGATACACCACATAAACAAAATAAGGATAAAAATCACATGATTATATCAATAGATGCAGAAAAAGCTTTTGATAAAATCCTCTTGATGATAAAAACTCAGCAAAGTGAGAACAGGTGGAACATACCTCAACATAATAAAGGCCATATATGACAAACTCACAGCCAACATCATACTCAATGGGCAAAAATTAAAAGCATTTCCCTTAAGATTGGGAAGAAAATAAGGATACCCATTTTCACCACTCTTATTCAACATAGTACTGGAAATCCCAGCCACAGCCATCAGACAAGAAGAAGAAATAAAAGGCATCCAAATTGGAAAGGAGGAAGTAAAACTCATTATTTGCAGATGACATGATACTGTATATAGAGAACCTTAAAGATTCCACCAAAAAACTACTAGAACTGATAAATGAATTCAGGAAAGTTGCTACAGAATAAATATCCAGAAATCAATTGCATTTTTATTTTTTTTTAATATATCTTTATTGATTTCAGAGAGAGGAAAGGAGAGGGAGAGAGAGAGACAGAAACATCAATGATAGGAGAGTCATTGATCAAGCCCACAACCCGGGCATGTGCCCTGACTGGGAACCGAACCCTGATCTCCTGGATCCTAGGTCAATGCTCAACCGCTGAGCCACGCCTGGCCAGGGAGTTGCATTTTTATACACCAATAATGAACTATCAGAAAGGGAAACTAAAAAAACAATTCCATTTAAAAGTGCATAAAAAATACCTTGGGATAAACTTAAACAAGAATGTAAAAGATCTGTGCTTGGAAAATTATAAAATACTGAAGAGAGAAACTGAGGATGATAGGAATAAGTGGAAGCATATACTGTGTTCATGGATTGGAAGACGTAATCATTAAAATGTCCATACTAAAGCAATCTATAGATTCAATGCAATTTCTATTAAAATACCAATAGCAAATTTCACAGATCTAGAATAAATACTCCAAAAATTTATATGGAACCAAAAAAGACTACAGATAGCCTGAACAACCTTGAGAAAGAAGAATAAAGTTGGAGGGAATCACAATGCCATATATCAAACTATATATACTACAAGGCCATAGTAATCAAAACGGCCTGGTACTAGCATAAGAACAGGCATATAGATCAATGGAACAGAACGAAAAGCCCAGAAACCAACTCATGCCTATATGGTCAATTAATATTTGACAAAGGAGGCAAGGGCATACAATGGAATAAAGACAGTCTCTTCAATAAATGGTGTTGGGAAAATTGGGCAAGTGCATATAACAAAATGAAACTAGACCACCAACTTAGACCATACACAAGAATAAACTCAAAATGGATAAAAGACTTAAGTGTAAGTCTTGAAATCATAAAAATCCTAGAAGAAAACATAAGGAGTAAAATCTCAGACATCTCTCGGAGCAATATTTTTGCCAATCTGTCTCCTAGGGCAAAGGAAATAAAGGAAAAAATAAACAAATGGGACTACATCAAAATAAAAAGCTTCTGCACAGCAAAAGAAACCATCAACTAAATGACGAGGAAACCTACTGTATAGGAGAACATATTCGATAATGATACATCTGATAAGGGGTTAATCTCCAAAATATACAAAGAACTTGTACAACTTAACAAAAGAAAGACCCAACCCAATTTAAAAATGGGCAAAACACCTAAATAGACACTTCTCCAAAGAGGACATACAGGTGGCTAAAAGACATATGAAAAAGTGCTCGTTGCTAATCATCAGAGAGATATAAATTTGTGTCTTCCCTCTTTTTTCTTGGTCAGTCTAGCTGAAGATTTATCTATTTTGTTGACCTCAAGTAATTAATTTTTTTATTTTATTGATTTTCTCTAATGTTTTTTTGTTTTATATTTCATTGTTTTCCAATCCACTCTTTGTATTTCATACATCCTACTTACTTTTCATTTGGTTTACTTCTAACTTCTTAAGCTGAAAGTTTTTATTGTCAATTTTAGATTATTCTTTGTTTTCAACATGTTTTTAAAGCTATATGTTTCCCTCTACACACATAGCATTCCATTAATATTGATATGTTGTGTTTTCATTTTTATTCTCTCTAAGATATGTTGTAATTTCCATTGTGTTTACTTCTTTGATTTGTGATTACTATTTGCATGATATATCTTTTTTATCCTTTTACATTTAGTCTGTCTGTTTCATCTAAAGTAGGTTTCTTGTAGACATCAAATAGGTGGATCCAGGATGGCAATCTTTGCCTTTTGATTTTAGTCCATTCACATTTAACATAATTACTGATATGATTGGACTTATGTCTACTGTTGTGTCATTTGTTTTCTATGTGTGTCATATATTTTTGTTTTTCTGTTCTTACTGCTTCTTTTGTGTTAAGCAAGTCATTTTAGTAACTATTTCAATATTTGTGTTGATTTTTAGCTATATATTAGAAGTTTAATTTTAATGTTTTCCCTGGGGATTATAATAATCATCTTTAACTTTTTACAATCTACTTCAGTTTAATATTGACTTAATTCCAGTCTTATATAGCAACTTTAAGCCAATATAGCTCTATATGCTATAAATTCAACAATATTTTATTATACTTTTTGCTCTTAATAATCCTATGCTATTTTTTAAGTGAAGAGATGAAGTGAAAATATATATATACACAATCTTTTACACTTAAACATTTATTTACCATTTCAATACTCTTTATTACTCCTTATTGATCTAAATTACCATCTCGTGTAATTTTCTTTCAACTTAAATGACTTTTTATTTATTTTATTATTATTTTTTTTAATCCTCACCCATGGATATTTTTTTATTGACTTTAGAGAGAGAAGAAAGGAGAGGGAGAGAGAGAAACATCCATATTAGAGAGAAACATCAATTGGTTGCCTCCTGTACGCATCCTGACTGGGGATTGAACCCACAACCTCGGTATTTGCCTTGACAAGAATCAAACCCACAGCCTTTCAGTGCATAGGACAACACTCTGACCAACTGAGCCACACTGGCCAGGGCTCAACTTTAAACACTTTTAAAAATATACTTTTTATAGAGTATGAATTCTCTCTGTTTATCTAAAAATACCTTCATTTCAGCTTTATTTTGAAGAATAGTTTTACTGGATATAGAATTCTTGGTTGACAGGTTTTTTTCCTGCAGTTTTCAAAATGTCTCTCCATTGCCTTCTGGCCTACACTTTTTCTGACCAATATGCTGCTATTAATCATATTATTATTCCTCTGTACATAGTGTTTCTCTTGATACATCCAAGATTTTACCTTTGTCTTTGGTTGTCAGTAATTTGATGATGATATCTCTAGGTACAGATCTCTTTGGGCTTATTCTACTTGTGATTTGTTGAGCTTCTTATATCTGTAGGTTAAGGTTTTCATTAAATTTGCAAAGTTTTCTGACATTATATTTCAAATAGTTTTTTTCTCTTTTCTCCCCCTTTTCTTCCTGGGACTTCCATTATGTATATGTTAGTACTCTAGATGGTATCTCATAGGTGTCTGAGGCTCTATTCGTTTTTCTTCATTCTATTTTTGTTCTTCAGATTGATTAATCTTTATTGGTCTATTTTCAAGTTTGCTTATATTTTCTTCACAAACTCAAATATGTGGTTGAGCCTCTCTGGTGAATTTTTCATTTTAATTGCATGTTTCAATTACAGATTCCCATTTTAAATAAATTTTATCTCTGTATTAATAGTCTCCATTAAATGATACCTGTTGTCATATTTTCATTATTTGAACATATTTATAATAGGTGTCTTGAAAACTTTGTAAATCCAACACCTGGACTCACTCAGTAAGTGTCTATTAACTGAATTTTTTCCTGAGTATAGGTCATCCTTTCCTGTTTCTTTGAATGTGTAAGTTTTGCTTGAAAATTAAATATTTTAATTATACATTATCGCAACTTTGGAGTCAGTTTTAATTTTCAAGGTTTTTGTTGATATTATTATTGTTTTAGTAATTTGCATGTACTTAAACTGGGAAATACTTTTGCCCCTGGTTTGCAGCATCTCATGTCTCTTACCAATTTTTGTTTATTTGTTTGTCTTTTAGCCTGTCCTCTTAGGAGTTTCCCTTTTGTCACCTAATGATTTGGGGGAGACATTGTGTTCAAGCCAGTAAGACTCCAACATCTGCCAAGTGATCTGTATGTGGGTTGAAGAATGCATTCAAACTTGCTAGTACTCTGCCCTGGTTGGGTGACTCAGTGGTTTGGAGCATTGTTCTGTACACCAAAAAAAAAGGCTGTGGGTTCAATTCCTGGTCAGGGTGCATACAAAGTTTGCAAGTTCTATCCCCAGTCAAGGCACATACAGGAAGCAACCGATCAATGTTTCTCTTTTACATTTTTCTCTCTCACATTGATTTTTTTTTTCTCTCTCTCTCTAAAAATCAATAAAAACACATCCTCGGGTAAGGATTTAAAAAACCAAAAAAAATTGCTAGTACTTAAGTCTCACCTAATTTTTTACTTTTTTCCATACTCTCTTGAGTTTTCCCTTCACTTTCATACTTTTTCAATCAGCCATGGACATGTGGAAAACCTATCTCAACCTTTCTATGACTCTCTCATACTCAGGATCTCCTAGTTTTACATTTTTAGCTGATCTGACACTCATCCTACTTTGGACTACAACCTCAAAGTAGCAAAAGTGTATGTTTTCTCTGCCCATTCCCAATACAGTCTGTCCCTTTTAGCTACAAAGTAATGGTTTTTCTCCCTTTACTCCACATCAGATCCACCCCAGATGCTACCTCTTCTGGTAGCAAAGCTGCTGGTTTTATGTGTAGATCCATACTTGTAAAATTATAATTTTTCCCAATTGAGATTGGGGCAGGGAAATTGAGAGAAGGAATGGTAGCAATTCTGGGCAGGAAGGCCTCAGACTGTCACTTATCCTACCCAAATTCTAGCACATTTTCAAGAATAAACACTTCTCACTTTGATAACTGCCTTTGGTCAGTTGTCAGGATCTTGGAATGGTTGTTTCTTATAATTTTGTATAGTTTTATATGTAGGTTTATTTGTTAAAATAAATCACCAACCTCTTCATGTCATTGTTATTGGAAATCCTACCCCAACTTATTTTTACATCCCTTGATTTAGCAATCTTGATCGGTTATGTATTATACAATCAAAACCTGTTTAGGCTAACCTACATGTTTACAAATGTCTTATAAATGATTCCTTCCTCTTTGATCCTATGTCTTTATTCCTAAAGAATATCTTCCAATAATTTCCCCCCAGTAAAAATGGAATATATTTTTAGATATATTTGCTTGACAATATCTTTAATTTGTCCTTTGCTTGAACGATAGTTTAACTGCCTGCAGAATTCATCATTGGATATTTTCTCTTTGCACTTTGAAGACTTTATTTAATTATCTTTCATCATCTATTGTTGCTGTTGAGAACTGAGAATCTGCTCTAATGTTTATTTCTTTATCACAAATCTCTCTCTCTCTCTCTCTCTCTCTCTCTCTGGATTCTTCAACACCTTATTTTTGTCTTTAGTCGTCTATAGCTTCTCAGCTATCTGTCTAAGCATCTATTTTTATTTAATACTGGTAAGAGCTCATTTTGCTTCCTGTTTCCAAATCAGTACAGAACTGATTGTGATTTTTATCAATTCTGTAAATTTTTTAGCCAGTTATCTTTTTCAAATATTGTATCTTCTTCACTCTTTTAATTCTGTTTCTGGAGCTACCATTAGATGTATTTTACACCTTTTTCAAAATCTAAAAATCTCATATTCTTCCATCTCCTTTTTCTTGCTATGCTACATCCTAGGTAATTTTCTCACATCTGTCAGTTTGCCATATTTCTCTCTTCACATGTATCTAGCCTGCTGTTTAAAGTACCTGGTTGTTGTATTTTTCATTTCAGTAACTTTTTTAGTTTCTTTCTAGATGTCCTATTGGATCTTTTACATTGTGCCAGGTATTTTTTTCTTATATCTTTAGTCTTTTTAAATTGTCTTAAGTATCTATGAAAACATATATTTTATAGTATGTATCTAGTAGTTCTGTTAGCTGAGGTTTTTGGATATCTAACCCCATTCTTTGTTGTACCTATCAACTTTTGCTTATAGGGGATTACTTCTTAATTTGTAAGTTTTTATTTTAATTTCAGATTCAGTGGGGCTTTATCTTCAGGATTTTATGCTATCTGGAATTAGGAGTGTTTATTGGGGATATTTTGAACTAGCATCTACTAATTGCCCTACAGATAGTTCCATGGGAAGACACTTTTTATGGTAGGCTTAGGGTTTGGAGGCTCCCAAACCATGCAAATCATATAAATTTGAGTTAAACATAAGTTAATGAGGCCTATTTTATATGTGAATTTTTAGAGGTGATTTTACCACCCAGAGAGCAGTGAAGACAAACTGCCTTTTCTCTTCTCTCTGTCAGTAGGATGGTATTTTCTGGTCTGTGTTTTTAGTAAGAGTTCAATCCTTCAAGTGTTTAATTTTGTGGAGTAAAAATAGTCAGAGGGGAGAGGAAAAGAATCTCAGTTCTAACTTCCTGCCTTGAGTTTGTCAAAATCCTCCTCTTTTACCCTTGGCAGTACTATGAAGCCAAAAAGGTATCACAGCTAAAGATGCACATAAGCATCTTTCAGGTTTTAAGAACCTGAAAAAGCATTAGAAATTATGATTTATAGTAAATGAATGTAGCCATTTAAATTACAGATGGCAATTTACAGTATAACCATCCATCCTTTATAAAAATCTATGTGACTAATGATCAGAGAAATGCAAATTAAAAACACAGTGAGATATGTCACACCAGTCAGAACGGCTATCATCAATATATCAACAAGTGTTGGCGAGGATGTGGAGAAAGGGGAGCCCTAGTGCACTGCCAGTGGGAATGCAGACTGGGGCAGCCACTATGGAAAACAGTATGGAGTTTCCTCAAAAAATTAAAAATAGAACTGCCTTATGACCCAGCAATTCCACTTCTGGGAATATATACAAAGAAACCTGAAACACTAACTCAAAAGAATATATGCACCTCTATGTTCATAGCACCATTATTTACAATAGCCAAGATCTGGAAGCAGCCCAAATGCCTATTAGTAGATCAGTGTATCAAAAAGCTGTGGTACATTTATACAATGGAATATTACTTAGCCATAAAATGAAAGGAAATCTTACCTTTTGTGACAGCATAGGTGGACCTGGAAAGTATTATGCTAAGTGAAATTTAAGTCAGTCAGATAAAAACAAATACCATATGATTTCACTTATATGTAGAATCTAATGAACAAAATAAACTAACAAGCAAACTAGAACCAGACTCATAGATAAAGAGAACAGACTGATACCTGGGGCTGGGTGAAAAAGGTGAAGGGATTAAGAAAAAAAGAAAGACACTTCAGAGATACAGACAGTATGGTGGACAGTATGGTGATGACCAGAGGGAAAGGTGGGTGGGGGGAGGTAGAAAAGGGTAAAGGGAGAAATAGTGATGGAAGGAGACTTGACTTTGGGTGGTGAACACACAATACAATATACAGATGATGTATTACAGAATTGTATACTTGAAACCTACATAATTTTATTAACCAATGTCACCCCAATATATTCAATAAAAAAAACTTCTCTTAGATCAAAAAAGATATGGATTCCCTTGTTCGCAGGGCCTTTCCTTAGTATCTAGTTGCTAGAAACAAGATGTCTACTACCTTGTCCTTACTCACCCTGTCCATCTCTACTTTCCATACATAACTAAGGTACTTTATATTCTCCCAAAGACCAGGTTTCATTTTTTTCTAGCCATTACCCACTTTAATAATTTATAACAAATATCAACTGAGTTATCCTTTCAATACAAAGATTTATTCTGCTCCTGTTAAAAAAAATTGACACATTGCCACTGGGATCTTCAGTAAATTTGAGAATTCTTATGACAACCAATCATCTTCTTATTCCTGATAGAAAAGCTACTTTAAAAATATAAAATGAAGTAAATCTCATTATATTGCCATGACATTTTAAAAATGTCATATATTATGAGAAATATTTAGCACTTTAAAGGATCCACATATAGTTTTAATATTTTTTAAATAAAAACTTTGTTTAAAACTTATCCCATAAATTGGCAGGGATTTTGGAATATATGTTAAACAGATATTTCTTCAACCAAACTAGCAAGTGATGTTAGTCTACACCAGTGATAGTCAACATTTTTCATCTCACAGCACACATAAACTAATTACTAAAACTCTGCAGCACACCAAAAAATACATTTTTGCTGTTCTGACAAAAAATAGGTATAATTTTGATTGATTTACAAAAAAAAATTTAATAGTATTTACCTACCCTGTTTGCTCCAAAGTAACTTTTTAAAAATCAGGTGCCTACATACCCAGTTGCCAGCTTGATCTCCAGTGAGGGAGTGTGCAGGAGGCAGCAGATCGATGTTTTTCTCTCACATGGATGTCTCTCTCTTACTCCCTCTCCTTTCCCCTCTCTCTAAAATCAATAAGAAACATTAAAGAAACAAAAATAAAAACCAGGTCTCTAATCTTGTATATATAAGGATTTCTGGTACCAAGAATTAACCAAACATATGCAGCATTATTATGCGACTTGACCGGTAAGATACAACTCTATTATATGACCTATATATTTATGGTTCAAGACAGGGCATTCACACCTGGTGACTATCGTTCTGTTGGCTGTTGTCATTTTTTTATTTGATAGTCTAAGGGAAAAGAGGTCAGTGCTCCTGACTAAACAGTCAGATATGGCATGCTTTAAAAATTCTTGTGGCACACTGGTTGAAAATTGGTGGTCTACACTATGTATCATTAGATAGGACTGGCTATTAATAAGATATTTGATAAAATAAAATTCATTTTCAGATATATATCTATGCCTGTGTGTATATATACATATATATAGATATAGATATGTATTTTTTTTAATATTTCAGGAGTTTTACTTCTTATGATATGGTGTGCAATCTGGTCAGTCTCAGGCCTTAGCCTTCACCCTGAAGCAAATTTACTTGGACTATTCATTGTCTTTTATAGTTCCCTAATTGGGGGAAAACTTTTGGAACTCATTAGAATACCTTCAGTACCTCCACTTCCACCTCTTCTTGGTAAGGGTATAATTAGCCTTTATTTCTTTTTATTGACTATATGTAAATTATGAGCATATTCTAGTCAGAGTAAATATAATTTAGAAATGTTTTAATGTAATATATAGCTTCCTTATATGTGTATGTAATGTATATGGGTATATATAACTTATTTATAGAAATATTTATTCTCTCTATATATGCACAGAGATTTTTTTCTGAAATATATTTAAAATAACTTAAATATGCTCAATATATGATTCTTATTGCTTTATCATTAGGACATTTTTTACTTAATTTTAAATGTATTATAGAAAATGAAAAATTTGGAAAAGACTGAATTTTTCTGTAGATAACCTAACTCAAATACAATTATATGATTCAAATATTATAATGTCTATAGCATCAAAAAGTCTTACGGTTTTTAAGTAAGCTATTTGGGCATCTCCACTGTGTGTATTCATAGATACATCGCTTGCCTGACCCATTTTATACCCTATTTCTTCATCACCTTATTATATAACTCTCCAGGTGGACAGAGGAAAATTAATGGAAAAACTTCTATCAGAAGTGTCTCTTTTAAGTATTCAATACATCTAGATATTCAGTAAAATTTTAACAGAAATAATCTCTCCATTTTATCTCTAACACCATTTCTATGTTCATTACACTCTTTAGCACCTCCTAAGTATTCCTTGAATCTTCTTTCCTCCTCTTCAAAACTTTTACTCTGGCCCTAGCTTAAGCTATTTGTTTCCAGCTATACCATGGACTATGGCAGAGGCTTTTCATTGGTCTCTCCTCCAATTTTATATCTATCTAATTCACCAAGAGCATCACACAGAAAATGCAAGACTCATTATGCCACTTCCTGACTAAAATGTCCCCATGGTCCCTTACTGTGCCAAAGCCAGTGGGAGTGTGGAGTGGCAATAGCTATTCACAATCTGAGCCACCTGCCCATTCTCCCACTCCCTCCCATCTTTGCCCTCTATGTCCCAGCAACACTGGATTACTAGTTCTATCCCATTGAGATATATCATTTCTTATCCCCATTTCTTTATGCTTTCTCCTCTACTTGTGTGTAACTTGCCCTTCACAAAGGTAATGAAGACATATTTGAAGAGGGGAAATCAAACATTTCTGTGTTCCTCTTAGAAAAATGAACTGAATCAGACATGATTTATTTTCTTTTTTGAAGGGATGTTACTGGCTGGTTTTATCATCAGGAATGTTCCATTTATCAGTGACTTGGTCCATGTGAGTAACAGGTGGTCTTCAACTTTAAGAAACACTGCCCTTACCCTTATCCTAATAAAAGCTGGACTTGGACTCGATCCACAGGTAGATTTTCAATTATACTGTAAGTAAAGTTTTTTTAAATATTAGAGACTGATAGAAAAGAGAAAGAGGAAGAATTTTTGTTATAGCTATTTCAAGTGGAGTCTATAAGCAAAACTAAGATAAAGAACAAAAATTTGCAGAAATGTTGACACCTTAATTTATACTTCTTGTCATCATTATTACTGATATAAAGAGAAATCACTATGATGTAAGATCTCCATTAGAGATAGCCTTTAATTATTTGCATAGAGATAAATGGCCCTTATGCAGCATTTGTATTATTTGGGAGTTGTGGCTCTTCTGTGGAGAACTATTTGCTTTTTAGTTAACAAAGGATAAGATCACCCTGTAAAAGGTTTTACTTTCGTTTTGTTTTATTTTTTCAGAGAGATTAAGACTTTCAATAATATTTTTGTTTTGTGACTTTTTTCCTGCAAAAGTATGTTCCTGATTATCTTCGCATTATTGTAAAAGCTAATCTTTTATAATATTTCCTAAAATATTACTATCTAGGGATCATAAATCTATTTGGGTTTTTAAAAGATTCACATAACAGCTTCTCAAATAGATGTGGCATCTCAGGAATATAAATAATTATAGACAGTGATGATTTATTATATTCACCAGTAGAAAATTTGAACCAATGAGAAAATTTTAAAGTTCTCCCTTTTAACTAATTATGCAGTTTTTAAGTGATTTTCTTTTTTCTCATGTTGATATTTTCTATTTATAATTATTAACTTTTAGTTCATCTCTAAAAGTTAACTGATGGATATAAACCTATACTTTAATTACACTACTTACTGGGAAGATTAAGGAAGGTAGAACTAGTTATTTAACCACAGAAAAATGGATCTTTTTATCAATTAAAATACAACAATGTTTAGCCTTGGCCAGGTAGTTCAGTTGGTTGGAGCATTGTCTCGGTACACCAAGGTTGCTGGTTTGATCCCCGGTGAGGGCACATACAAGAATCAATCAATGAATGCACGAATGAGTGGAACAACAAGTCGAGGTTTCTCTCTCTCCCCCTCTCTCTCTCCTCCCTCTTTCTTCCTCTCCTCTCTCTCTAAAATCAATTAAAACATACAACATTTTATAAAATGTGAAATAGTTTATAATCCAATCTATGATGACATATAAGATGATCTGTATTAACATTTCAATCCCAGTGGATCAGGAAGATTTAGTTTAGTAAAAGACCATGTATTTTAATATTTGCTTAAATAATTTTCTTGCTGGCCATTACAAGTTTACCTAAATATGACTGTGTTTATATTTCAGGCTTTGAAGCGTTTGAAGAGAGTTTGTTTAAGATTGTCTATGGGTCCATGCCTCATGGAGGCATGTTCAACTGCTGTTATTTCCCACTTCCTTATGAATTTTCCCTGGCAATGGGGATTTCTATTAGGGTAACTTTTTCTCATTTTTCCCTATGAAAATATTTAGTTAAGGATGCTTGGTTTAAAATTATTGATATATTCAGAATATTGAATAGACAAGCTTCTCATCAAAGTTGTTTTCACAGTGGTAGAACACCTTGGAAATCAGTTGGTCAGAAGCAGTCATGTTCTAAATCTACCATATTCTTGACAAACATGTATAGTCCCTAAATGTCTAATGCCAAGAAAATTCACTTCATCAATTTATTCATTCTCTCCTATATTGTAACCTATCTCTGTTTTTAATCTATCTAATAGTCTTTTCCTTGTACATGACATGTATGTATTACATATACATATATGTGAGAGATTTTGTATAGATATAGATATTATAACCAAAAAAATAAGCAAACACTCTTCCCTAGATCCAATATTCCATCTATTATTTTCCATCACCCACTTTCCTTCCTGCCCAAATCCTTCAGAATAATAGTCTACAATCTCTAACTCTGGATTCTGAACTCCTCTTCACTTTTCCATCCATTTAACTTTTGCCTCCACATATCCATTCTAATAAAATTTATAGCAAAGTTCACCCATTATATACTTACTGCCAAATTCAATGAATCTTTTAATTAAATTTTATTATTAAAAAAGACCTTTTGCCCGGCCGGGCGTGGCTCAGCGGTTGAGCGTCGACCTGGGATCCAGGCGATTGGGGTTCAATTCCTGGTCAGGGCACATGCCCGGGTTGGGGGCTCGATCAATGACTCTCTCATCATTGATGTTTCTATCTCTCTCTCCCTGTCCTTTCCTCTCTCTGAAATCAATAAAGATATATTTAAAAAAAAAAAAAAAAGGCCTTTTGAGCATGCCTTCAAATTCTACTGCCAATTCCCCTACCCAAAATGACAACTCTTATGAGTTTTATATCATTCTAGATCTTTAAAAATAACATTCCAGGCTTCTAAGTCTTCATAGAGAAAGGAGTATAATTTTGTATATTTTTATATGCCATATCTTCTATCTGTGACTAACCTGTTCATATCCTTTGTCTATTTTCCTATTGAGTTATTTTTCTTTCTTATTCATTATATTAAGTATTTGCCTGTTATAGCTATTGCAAATATCTTGTTCCAGTGCACCACTAGGTATTTAACTTTGCTTATGGTGACTTTTTAACCTAAATAAATATTTTATTATTTCCAACAGATAGAATGTTCAATACACAAAACCATTCACTTGACCTTGAAAATGAAAAAAAGAGGGGGTAGAGGGAGTCAGAATATAGCTGCTTTTGATATGCCAAAAGGTTTTTAATATAATCAAATTTAACAATATTTCTCTTTATGTCTAATGCCTTTCTATGAGTCATTCTGAAAGTCATTTGGCTTCCTAGTCACAAATATGTTCCTCTCTATTTTATTCTTATTACTTTTAAGTTCAGCTTTTAAAATTCTTTAGAACAGCTAGAATTTATTATATGTGGGGCCCTAGCTACATTATTTTCCACATGAATAGGTCATGTCTCAACACCATTTATAGGAAAGTTCTTTCTTCCCACACTGATTTCAAATGCTAATTTTATCCTGTAATAAACCCCATAAATTTGTTTCTACCCTTTGTATTCTGTTTTCTTCCAATCTATTTTGTCTATTTCTGTGCCACGATTACACAGTTTTAACCATTTTACCTTCGCAAAAACAGTGTGGTTGTTTTTACAATGACTTGGTTTTTCCTTCTAAGCTCTTATTATTCCAAATGAATTTTAGAATTAGCTATTCAAGTTCAATGAAGAATCCTTGAGAGGATTTTAATTGGTATAGAACTGAATTAATAAGTTAATTGGAGGGATGGATGACATCTTTATTATATTGAAGCTTTTACACACAAATGTGAAATATTTCTCTAATTATTCAGGTATTATCTTAAGTACTACAGTGTTTATAATTTTTATAAAGATCTAGACTATTTCATAGTTTTGTTCTTAGACATTTTGTGCATTTTTATTGATGTTGTAGATGAAATTTTTTTCATAACGTTTTCTAATTAGTTTTTTCAGATGTATATGAAAGTTACAAATTTTTAAAAATCACTTTCATTGATGCATAGTTTACATACAGTAAAATGAACACCCATTTTCAATGAACATTTCAGTGAGTTTTGACTAATTTATATGCCCTTGTAACCACTGCCAATTGAGGTGCAGCACATTTTCCTTACCCCCAAAAATTCTTGTGTCCCACCGCAGTCAATTCCATCCTGGCCCCAGGCAAACCATAATCTATTTTCTTTCGTAACAGATTAGATCTTTTTTTTAGCATTTTAAGTAAATGTAATTATATGTATAGTATTTACTCTTTTGCTTCTGGCTTCGTTTGGTCAGCAAGTTGTTTTTGAGATGCATCCATACTATGGCTAGTGGTTCACTCCATTTCATCGCAGAGTAGTATTTCATTGTGTTATATCACCAACGTTATTCCTTCACTTGTTGGTGGATATTTGAATTGTTTCCAGTTTGGAGCTATTACAAATAAAGCTATGAACTTTTGCATTCAAGTCTTTGTGTGGACATTTGTTTTCATTTCTTAGGGACATACCTAGGAGTGGAATTGCTAGGTCATATGGTAAGATAATGTTTAATTTTATTTAAAAACTGCCAAACTGTTTTCCAAAGTATTGTTGTATTTTATATTCCTAGCAGCAGTGTATGAAATTTCAGGCCATCCATATCTTCTCCAATACTTGGTAGTGTCTGTCTATTTAATTTTAGCATTTTTTACTTGGAATTTAGTGGTACCAGGTTGTGGTTTATAGTTTTTCATTAGATTTGGAAAATTTTCAGCCATTATTTTTTAAATATTTTTGTCCCCCTTCTCTGTCTTCTTCTAGGACTACAACTGCACATGTGTTAACTGCTTGATGATATTCTGTATAGGTTCCTGATACCCTATTAATTTTTTTTCAGTCATGTTATTCTCTGTGCTTCATTTTGGATATATTCTATTAATATATATTCTATTAAATTCACTGATCTTTTCTTCTGCAGTATTTAACCTTCTGTTAATTATATCCAGTGAAATTTTCAATTCAGATACTGTATTTTTTAATTATTATAAGCCATCAGACATTTTTACATTTATTTTTTCCAGCTATATTGAGATATAATTGATGCATAACTTTGTGTAAGTTTAAGATGTGCAATGTGTTGTTGGTACACTTATATATTGCAAGATGATTCTAATAGAGCATTAGCTAATGCCTCCATCTTGTCACATAATTGCCATTTTTTTGTGTGTGGTGAGAAGAGTTAAGATCTACTCTCTTAGCAACTTTCAAGTATATAACACAGTATTATTAACTATAATAACTATGCTGTACATTAGATTTCCCAAACCTTAATAATATTATAAATGGAAGTTTATACCCTTTTGACCAACATCTCCCCATTTTCCCCACCCTCAGCCTCTAGAAAGCACCATTGTACTCTTTGTTCCTATGAGTTCAACTTTTTTAGATTCCATGTATAAGTGAGATCATAAAGTGTTTGTCTTTCTCTGTCTGGCTTATTTCACTTAGCATGATGCTCTCAAGGTCCAGCCATGTTGTCACAATGGCAACATTTCCTTTTTTCTCATGGTTGAATAATATCCCATTGCATACATTTATACCTCATCTTCTTTTTTCATTCATTCTTGATAAACACTTAGGTTGTTTCAATCAGCTATTGCATCTTTTATTTCCAAAAGTTCCATTTTATTCTTTATTCCATCTTTATTCCATTTTTGTCCTTTTAATGTTTACATTTTGCTTTAAATTCTTAATTATATAGAACATATTTATAACAGCTGATTTACCATACTGATCTGCCATTTCTATTATTGCTGTCCTTTGTGGGTCTGTTTGTATTGACCTACTTTTCCTTTGGTTATGTTACATTATCCTACCTCTTCATATGTCTAGTGATCAGATGCTCATTTTGTAGGTTTTGTATTGTTGAATTCTGGACTTTGTTGTTTTTCTTTGGTGTTGGACCTTGTCCTAGATAGCAGCTGTTGTTGTTGCTGTTTTTCATTCTCACCCAAAGATATGCTTATTGATTTTAGAGAGAGAGGAAGGGGGGAGACATCCATGTGAGAGAGAAACATCGATCAGTTGCCTCCTGAACATGGACTGACCAGGGACTGGACTGGGAATCCAACCCAGAACCTTTTGATGTAGGGATGCTGCTCCCACCAACTGAGCTGCCCGGGCAGGGCTAGACAGCAGTTTTAAATTATTTGTGAATTAGTTGATTCTTTCAAACTTGTTTTTAAGACCTTTTAGGGTTTATCTAGAGTAGCCTTACGATAGGGCTAATTTAGTCCCTTTCTGTGTCTTTACTGAAGGCCCTATATGTTTGATAAGGTGTCTTCACTCCAGCTGGTGGGAACTCAGATTTCTCCAGACTACAGTGAGCTCTGAAAATTAGCATCTGCTGTTCCTCAATAACCTTTCTTCAGGAGTTGTGCTTCTCCAGCCTGTGGGGTTTTACTCTGTGCCTGCACTCCTTGGCATTCAACCAAAGACACAGGGAGCCCCTGATGCAAATTTCTAGAACTTTCTTCATGTCATTCCCTCTCTCATTCTTTGAAAATTCTAGCTACCTTGGCTTCCCCAAACTCTTTTCTCCTCAACTCAACCCATTTGCTGGGCTTTGTTTGGATTCTCTCCACCACAGCCTTGAAATTACTCCCAAGCAGAAAGCCTGGGCAATGGTGAGCTTTATTTCATTTATTTCCTTTTTTTTTCTTTTCTTCTTTTTTTAAATTGAATATGTCTGTATTGATTTCAGAGAGAGGAAGGGAAAGGGGTAGAGAGATTAAAACATCAAGGTTGAGAGCCCCCACTGGGGATGGAGCCCGCAACCTGGGCATGTGCCCTGACCAGGAATCGAACCGTGATCTGGATCCTAGGTTGATGCTCAGCCGCTAAGCCATGCCAGCTGGGCTGTTTCTTTTTTCTCATTTGTAACAGTATTGTCTGTTACATCATGTCTGAGAATAGTTGTTTCATGTATTTTGTCTGGTTTTCTAGATGCTTTCAGCAGGAGGGTAACTCCAGAATCTGTATTCCTTAATATCAATAAGCAGATGTCCTACTTCTGATTTTTAAAGATTGATCTTGTGTATGATTCATCCTTGCTCTTATTAGTTCTTATGTGAACATCCTCCCTTCATATAATTAAACATCTCTCTCTTCCTTTACCAGTATTTGTACTGCTATCTCTATTTTATTGTGTTTGATAGAATATCCAGACAATGTTTGAATATTAGTAGTGGAAAAAAGAGACATTTCTAACTTTTTAATAATTGTAATGAGAATGTTTCTAATATTTTGCCATTAATATGATGTTTACTGTAGGGTGCTGGTCAATGCATTTTATTAGGCTAATAAGTTTTCTGTATTTCTTGTTTGTTAAGAGGTTTCCTTGTAATAAAAACTAAACTTAGTATCATTTTTTCCTTTCAACCTAATAATATGAATTATATTGGCAGAGTTTCCTGATGTAGAACCATCCATTCATTCACCTACTTGATCAGCTTTTTTATTTTTTTAATAAACTAATAGGTTCAACTTGCTCATACTTACTTGGGACCATAAATGAAACTGAACTATGGTTTTTTCTTTATGGTATATTTGCCCTGTTTAATATATTATTATTATTCTACTACTTTCTCAAAGCCTTTCATGTTGATATCATCAAACATTTTAATGCAAGTTTAATATCAATTCTATTTTCTTTTATCTCAATTTTCTTTCTTTTTTTCTTTTAAAATGAAGTATAGAAGTTACCAAATATCTGAATACTCTTTTTAAAGTTTATATTTTATTTAAATAAAATTATAAATTTAAACAATCTTTTTAAATATGTGTATGTATGTTTACGTGATGTAACATATATAAGTATATAAGTACTACATACTCATTGTAAAAATTCTAAAAAATACAGACAGACATAAAAAAGAAAACAATTATGTATGTGTACATGCCCTTATCTGAGTGCATAAGAAATACGCCAGAAGTAAAAGGCAGACACTTTTTGCTTCAGTGATGTTGGTGAAAGCTTTCTTTCTTACATGATTTTGTAAGGGAATTATAAATTTTATATCCAACATGAAGTCGTGGACTGCAAGCCCCTGTTCTCACTTCCACCCCTGTTCTTCAGTTGGATTCTTGCCAGTTGGAATTCTCTGCATCTTTCTGTGGTGGATGCAGAATAATGTGAAGACTTATTTTAATACCTTAATACTTCCTTCAGGTACTACACAGTTGTTTTTATTTTGAAGTCTTTATTTTTATTTTATTTTATTTTATTTTTTTCTATCACTATTTATCCCCCCTATAAGGAGTCTCTATTCTTTTTCAAATGCTGGGCATGTCAACAGAAACCTTCTGTTTTCCATTTTCTGAATTTAGCATTTCAGCATCTGTATAATAATGTACTAAAAATTCACAAATGTAAAATTGTTAGTGAACATCCTAAAATCTTATAAATGAGCAAGATGAATTGAGTTAAAATTGTTTTATTACCGATAAGGATTTTGTTTGATTACGTGTTGGGGGGGAGGAGGCTAA
The DNA here is from genome assembly GCF_964146895.1 of Miniopterus schreibersii. NCBI lineage: Eukaryota > Metazoa > Chordata > Mammalia > Chiroptera > Miniopteridae > Miniopterus > Miniopterus schreibersii. Next base: position 63,199,412 of record NC_138101.1, on the reverse strand, counting down.
CTTTTTTAATGACTTTAGTACCTAACCTTTGTGAATACCTTCATTTGTATCTCTCTTGCAGCAACTTCTAGATTCATTTTTCCTCTTATTCGAGTACATTCACCAAAATATTTTCAATGTAGACCTTTGTGTGACATGCCTTTGGAGCCTTGTATGCCTGCAAATATTTTCATAATATAATGAAATCCTCAGATTTGAATGACTATTTGGCTGATTTTAAAATATTTCAAAGTGGTTTTTCTTGAACTTTTAAAAACTGTTCTTGTATCTAGTCTTGCTTTTGAAAAGTCTAATGTCAATCTAATTCTTATTCTTTTGTAAATAACCTCTTTCTTTGAATGTTTTTAGAATTTTCTCTCTTTGATTTTCTTAAATATTACTGTCTTATTTAGACATGGATTATTCCTTATATCTCCTGTGTGACCCTTTCAATCTAAGGTCTTTTGTATCTTTTTAAAAACTTTTTATTTCCTTTTTATTGAATTTATTAGGATGACACTGCTAAACAAAATTATACAGGTTTCAGGTGCACAATTCCACAACAAATTATCTGTACACTGTATTGTGTGTTCACCACGCCAAGTCAAGTCTCCTTCTATCACCATTTATCCCTACTATACCCTCCTCCACCTCCCCCCATGGGGGCAGAGGTTGAGGGGTTTTGGGGGGTGGAGGGATTGAGCAAATAAGGTCTTTTGTCTTTAATTAAGGGAAACTTACTTCCGTTATTCCTTTGAGAATATCATCTTTTATATTTTCACATATTTATCTTTCTGGGGCTCTTATCACCCATATATTGGCAAATCTGCTATTATCAGATCTCTTACTTATTATTTTACACTTTCTAATTATTTATCTTCTCTTGCTACTTCCTAGAAGAGTTCTTCAATCTTATCTTTCAACTCACTACTTTATTCCTCAGCTATATTCATTCTTTAGTTTATTCCAACTACTGTAATCTATATTTTTACACAAATATTTTAACTTGTTACTTATGTTTTCAGCTTTTGATTTATTTTATTATTATCTTCAGTTTAGTTACTGTGTTTATTATGCCTATTTTCAATTCTTGCTTCATCTCTTCTAATACCTTAACATCAGATCAAACCTGTGTAATTTTTGCTCTGCATATTTCAAAGCTAAGTTATTAGGTCACAAAGGTCTATGATTATTATATCTTCCTGGTGATTTTTAAAATTGATATTAAGTATCCTTCTCACTCATTTTACTGCTTATCTATCTTGAATTCTACTTTGTCAAATATTAATATTTCTCTCACGGTTTTGTTTTGGATACTCTGCTTGGAATGAGTTGCTCCGTCTTTGAATTGGTAAACATTTTATTGAACTATAACTCATATACAGAAAAATGTAAGTACATGAATATACAGTTCTGTGGATAATCAAAAAGTGAATATTCATGTAACCACCACTCAGATAAAAAGTAGAACATGGCTAGAACACCAGAAGTATGCTTATGCTCCCTCCCAATCACTTCTCTACTCTTCCCCACAGATAATCACTATACTAACTTCTAATACTATAATTTAGTTTGCCTGTAGTTGTACTTTATATAAATGAAATCATACAGCATATATTCTCTTGTATCTAGCTCTTTCACTCAATATTATGTTTGAGATTCACCCATATTATTGTGTGTATATGTAGTTCATTCATTTTCTTTTTTGTATTGTACCACAGGTCCTGGAATGACACTGTTTCATTCAACATCATTTCATTATAAAGTTAATGAGATGCTCTAAAAACTTAATTCTTGTTTTTATCAATTAGCTCATGGTAAAACTGGTTTTATTATACATTGTTTTGCCATAGTTCCAAGAACCTGTAGACAGTGTTAAGTGAGGACTTACTATATATCATTATATGAATATACTACAATTTATTCATTTTATTATCACTGGGAATATGCATTGTTTCTAGTTGGGGCCTGTTATTACTAATGCTCTTAAAAACATTCTTGTACACATGTACACAGGTTTTTTTTCTTTTTTTTAATTCTCACCTGAGTATATTTTTTCCATTGCTTTTTCAGAGAGAGTGGAGGGAGGGAGAGAGATAGAGAGGAAAGAAGCATCAATATGAGAGAGAGACATTGATTGGTTGCCTCACAAACGTACCCTCACTGGGGCTGGGGATCGAGCCTGCAACTGAGGTACATGCCCTTGGCCTGAATCCAACCCAAGACCCTTCAGTGCATGGACTGACACTCTAACCACTGAGCCAAACCGGCTAGGGCCACAGTTTTCTAAAGATACATAACTAGGTACAGAATTGTTGGTTCATAGGGTAGGTATATGTTTAAATGTATAGATTATGTAAAATTATTTTTTGAAATTCTGAATTTACACTCCCACCAGTTGTATATAAGAGTTCATGTTATTTCGCATGTCTGCCAACATTTAGAATCATCCATATTTTTTATTTGAACCATTCATATGGGTATGTTGCAATATCTCATTAGGATTTTTATTTGCATTCCTTGATTTCTAATAAGGTTGAAGGATGTTTCTTCAAGTTTTATTCCCCAAATTTATAATGGGTTTTTGGTTGTTTATATTTTTATTTCTGATGTATTGGTAGGTTATAGGTTCCTAACATATTTTGAATACTAGTCCTTTGTTAAATATGTTTTTCCATTAAGCAACTTCCCATTTCACTACCTTGATGTTAAAATTCTTAATTTTAATGTAGTCCAATTTATCAAACTTTTCCTCCATTGTTAGCACTTTTGTGTCTTGTTTAGAAATCATTTCCTATCCAAAGTCATAAAGATATTTTTCTATTTTCTACAAATTTTACTTTTCACATTTAAATCCATAATCTACCTTAAATTAATTTTTGTGTTTGGTGTGAGGTATTTTTTTCCCTCCTTCCTCCCCAGCCTTAGGGATATCCAATTGAGCCAGCACCATTGATTTAGAGGACCATTCCTCCCACTCCGCTGCTCTATAGTGCCACCTTTTTCATAAAGTTTCAGAAATAAAGTTTCCATTTATGTATGGGTCTGGACTCTCCAATTTTACCCAATCGTCTGTTTGTCTATCTTTTGTGTTAATTACTAAGGTAGGTTTATAATGTCTTGATAGCTTGAAGAACAAAAAACTCTCATTTTTATTATCTTCAAAAGTGTCTTCACTATTCAAAATTTCCATGTAAATTTATAATTTGTCAATTTCCACCAAAAAATTAAAACTTTATTGAAATTATAGTAAATCTGTAGATCATTTGGGGATAATTATTTCATTTACAACATTAAGTTATTCAATTAATGCTCATTTTCTGCCCCTCCATTTACTTAGGTATTCTCTAGTTTTTCTTAATCAAGGAGATTTTTTTTTTTCCTGCATAAAGGTCCTGCATATTTTTAATTAGATTTATGCTTAGGCATTTGATAGCTTTCTATGCTATTATAAATAGTACCTTAAACTTTATATGTCCTTATTATTTTTTGCTGTTACCTAGAAATACTGTTTATTTATTTTCCATATTGTTCTGTCTCCAGCAACCTTGCTATACTCCTTAATTCAAATGTACCTGTGGGCTGCTTTGGATTTTTTACATGTGCAGCTTTGTCATCTATGGATCATGACAACTTTACTTCTTCCTGTCCAATATGTGTACTGTCTATTTTTCTTTATGGCACTGATTAGGACCTTCAATATAATGTTGATTAGAAGTGGCAATAGTAGGCATCTATGTCTTGATCCTATATATGTCATAAGTTTTGAGTAGCTGCCTAGATTAAGGAAATTCCCCTCTATTCTCAGTTTTCTAAAAGATTTTATCATCAATAGGTGTAGAATTTTATCAAGTCATTGTTTTGCTTTTATTGAGATGATCATAAGAATTTTCTCCTTTATTCTATTGTAGTGAATTACATTGATTCATAATTCTGTGTTAAATAGGCCATCCAACCAATTTATTATAGGTTAATTTGGACTTAATCCTGCTTTTTATTACACTTTTTAAAATATTATACATTCTTGGCCCTGGCCAGGGAGCTCAGTTGATTAGAGCATCATCCCAGTATGCCAAGGTTGTGAGTTTGATTCCTGGTCAGGGCACATACAAGAATCAACTAGTGAGTGCATAAAAATAAGTGGAACAACAGGTAGATGTTTCTCTCTCAACTTCTCTCTAAAGTCAATTTAGAAAACACTTAAAATATCATATGTTCATGTGAATTTCATTATTTTTTTCCCTACTTTTGTTGGATTAACAGCATTTTCTTTGTTCTATTTTTGTTTATTCCTTTAATATTTAGAAATTAAAAACTCACCCTGGCTGGTGTGGCTCAGTTGGTTGGAGCATCATCCTGTATCTGAAAGGCCTCTCGGGTTCAATTCCCAATCAGGGAATATGCCCCGGTTGTGGGTTCAATCCCTGGTCAGGGTGGGTACAGGACACAACTGATCGATGTTTCTCTCCCTCTCTCCCTCTCCCTTCCTCTTTCTCTAAAAATTGGTAAAAACATATCCTGATTAGAAATTAGAAACTCATCCTCCTAATGATAACATAAAATTTTGGAAAACACATCCTTTAACTTATAGCAAGTTTTCACTTCCCCCACTTCCTTATATATTCCCTCACCAGTTTATATAATCTAGAATTTTAGTCTAAGATTATTTTTAAGTTTTCTTTACAATGAACACTTCTATAGATTTAACAATAAATTTCACTCTTCACTATTGTTTCTTGTAACAATAATCATAATAATTATAGTAGTAGCAAACATTTATATAGTGCTTGCCATGTGCCAGGTGAAGCATTTGATATTATTAACTTATTTAATCTTCCCAATAGACCTGTGAAGTAGATACTATTATTGTTCCCCGGGGGGGAGGGGGGCATATAAACTGGGACAAAGTGATGTTACATGGTTTTTTTAAGGTCAGATGACTAATAGGTGAGTCCAGATTTTGACTCTGCCTAGAGCTCTTATTCTTAATGTCTACACGATGCTGTTTATCCTCTCTTATTTCTTATCTTCTTTCTTTTTTTTTGTACTAAATTTTTTCCTGGTGAGTTGATCTTCTAGTTCTTTCAAAACTGATCAATGGGTGATAAAATGTATCCTTGAATGTTTGAAAATTACTTCTGTATGGCTTAGTATTGAATTTTAGGTTCAAAAATATTTTCCCTCAATATTTTAAAGATATTATCTCTTTGCATTAATTTTACCCATGAGAAACCTCTTATCAAACTCATTTTTTATTTTCTAGTTAATCTAATCTAATTTTTTTTCTGTTTGGAAGCTTGATTTAAAAAAAATTTTTCCCCAATAACTTCTTGCTATACAAAGTATGTTCCTTGGACAGCAACATTAATATCACCTAAAAGCTTCTTTGAAACGCAAAATCTTGGGTTTCACCCAGACCTTTTGAAACAGAATCTGTATTTTAACAATATTCTGATGTAATTTGTTTGCATATTAAAGTTTGCAAAGAACAGTCTCAAATAGGTCTTTTTCCTTAGTGAAAATTTTCAAGTATGAAGGAAAGTAGAATAATATAATGAATGCCCAAATACCCTTAACTTAAATTTAACAATCCCTAATGAATCTTAAAGTAAATTACAGACATGATGATATTTCACCCCTAAAATCTGCAAAATGCATTTCTAAAAGGTAAGAACATTTTTTTAACTAAATTAACAACAATTCCTTAATATCCTTAGGTGGGTCTTTTTGAAATTTGTCCTATGCAATATTTGGTGGAATATTTCAGAGGATTGTGTATCTTTTTCCCCCCATATCTTAGATGTATTTTATATCTCTCCTCAGTTCTCTTTTATATCTTTTTACTCTCTCCTCTAAAACTAGTAAGTTTTCCTTTATTCTTTATAACTGCTTGCTTTTTTGCAGTACACACTGGGAAATTTTCTCTGCTTAGTTCTCTAGCTTATTAACTCACTCCTCAGCTATGTTGAGATCACCTTTTAAAAAAATGTTTGGTAACTTAATTTTTAAGAACTATAGTTAAAATGTCATAGATAGCCCAGCCGGTGTGGCTTAGTGGTTGAGCATCCACCCACAAACCAGGAGGTCACGGTTCAATTCCCAGTCAGGGCGCAAGCCTGGGTTTCAGGCTCGATCCCCAGTAGGAGGCATGCAGGAAGCAGCTGATCAATGACTCTCATCATTGATGTTTCTCCCTCTCTCTCCCCCTCTCCTTTCCTCTCTCTGAAATCAATAAAAACATATATTTTTTAAAAATATCCTGGATAGATGCAGTATAGGTGCAGTATACTTCTATGATACTGAGGATATTTATAGTTATACTGAAGTCATGTTCTGATTGTTCTTTTTCCAGTATATGTGTATATCTCTTTCCTCAGGTATAAATTGTTTCTGTTTAATAAACATAGTGCCTTAATTCAAAGTGTGGGCTTTCCCCAAATATTTGGTGATACTTTCATGGGTGCTTCTTTTTGTTTTTGAAACCTCCTGCTAGTGTGTGATTGCTGTCGCCTTTTGCAGGGAATAGGCCAACTATGCTACCAAGCAAGGTATCTTAGAAGCTCAGGCTTAAATTAAGATTTCCATGCAAGTGATTAATTAAAGGAGCTCTCACTAGAAATCTCTGAGTGAAGGAAGCCAGACAGGAATGTGGGAAAATTCGGTGGTTCCCAAATTTGTTATACCTTAAAATCATCTGAGGAGCTTTTGAAAATCCCAACAATCAGAGAAGTAATGTCAGAAAGATGGCAGAATCTGCAGCCTCGGGCTCTTCTTCCCCCATGGAGATACTCACTTGGCAATACAGGGATCATATTACCTTTGTGAACATTTCAGAAGCCACTAAAGAGGTCACAGCATCCCAGTCTAGCACAAAGCCAAGAAGAGGCACAATGGAGTAATTAGGGCATCCATTGCACTTGCCCCTTACCCCGTCTGCCTGAACAACAAGGGGCAATCAAGAGAAAACTCCTAATTTGTGACTTCTCTCTCAGGAGGGAAAGAAAGACATAAAACATGTGTCCTATATTCTGGCTTTTTAAGGGGTTGCCCAAGGGCCTGATTTCTGTCTCTTCTTACTTGGATCTCTGACAGAAAAGAGACTGGCAAATTTTAGCCCTGGTCGGTGTAACTCAGTAGTTAGAGCATCAGGTTTGATTCCCGGTCAAGAGCATGTACCTGGGTTGCAGGTTCGATCCTCACCTTGGTCAGGATATGGGGGGAAGCAACCAATCAATGCGTCTCTCTCTCATCAATGTGTCTCTCTCTCTCCCCTTCTCCCTCATTCCACCTCCCTCCCTCTCTTTCACTCTCTCTAAAAATCAATGGAAAAAATATCCTTGGGTGAGAATTAACAACAACAAGAAGAGACTGGCAAATTTAGATGCCTGAAGTCCACTTAGATGCCTGAGTCCTCCTATGGGTTGCTACAACTCTAGAGATATTTCAGTACTTCACATAGACCCCTGGGGATGCTCCAGAGTAGAAAAAGGCAAAACTTTTCAGCTGGAGATAATGTACCCAAGTCCAGAGAAGACATATCCCAGGAAAACTTGAGAGGCGCCTAGAATCTGTAGCTGGGCTGATTGGTGAGGACCCCTCCCTAGTGAAGGCAGTCCATAAAGACTGGGAGAGGTGGCTGCTTTTTTCAAATATGCAAATATCCACAAAAGGTAACAAAGCATATCAAATGAACAACTAAAACTCCAAAAACCAATCCTAAACAAATGGAAATGTATGAATTACTTAACAAATAATTCAAAGTAACATCTTTAAAATGCTTAATGAGCTAAAAGAGAACACGGACATCTAAAAATATCAAGAAGAGTAAAGATAGTCTCTTCAATGGTTTTAGGATGATTGGACAGGTACATGCAAAAAAAATGAAACTAGAACACCAACTTACACTATACACAATAATAAACTCAAAATGGATAAAAGACTTAAGTGTAAGTTGTGAAAACATAAAAATCCTAGAAGAAAACATAGGCAGCAAAATCTCAGACATCTCTCGTAGCGATATGCTTGCTGATACATCTCCTAGGGCAAGGGAAACAAAGGAAAATATAAACAAATGGGACTACATCAAACTAAAGAGCTCCTGCACACGTCCAGCCAGCATGACTCAGTGGATGAGATCAAGGTTCGATTCCTAGTCAAAGCTCATGGCTGGGTTTCGGGCTTGATCCCCAGCGAGGGGAAGGGGGGGATGCAGAAGGCAGCTGATCAATAACCCTCTCTCATTGATATTTCTATCTCTCCTCCCTTCCTCTCTCTGAGATAAATTTTTTTTAATAAAAAAAAAATAAGCTCCTGTACAGCAAAAGAAGCCATTAACAAAATGAAAAGGGAGGCCACTGTATGGGAGGACATATTTTCCAATGATAGTTAATTTCCAAAATATATAAAGAACTCATAAAACTTAACAAAAGAAAGACAAACAATTCAATTAAAAAATGGGCAAAGCACCTAAATAGACACTTCTCCAGAGAGGACATACAGATGGCCAAGAGACATCTGAAAAAGTCACTAATCATCAGAGAGATGCAAATTAAAACTACAATGAGGTATCACTTCACACCTGCCAGATGGTTACGATTCAACAAATCAACAAATAAGTGCTGGCGGGGGTATGGAGAAAAGGGAACTCTAGTATGCTGCTGATGGGAATGCAGACTGGTACAGCCACTATGGAAAACAGTGTGGAGTTTCCTCAAAAAATTAAAAATGGAACTTCTATTTGACCCAGTGATCCCACTTCTAGGAATATATCCTAAGAATCCCAAAACACCAATCAGAAAGAGTATCTGCACCCCTATGTTCATAGCAGTGCTATTTACAATAGCTATGATCTGGAAACAGCCCAAGTGCCCATCAGTAGATGAGTGGATAAAAAAGCTGTGGTACATTTACACAATGGAATACTATGCAGCTGTCAAAAAGAAGGATCCCTTTGAGACAGCATGGAGGGACCTGGAGATTATTACTCTAAGCAAAATAAGCCAGTCAGAGAAAGACAAGTATCACATGATCTCACTTATATAGAGAATCTAATGAACAAAATAAACTGAATAGCAAAGTAGATTCAGAGACATGGAAGCACAGAACAGACTGACAAATCTCTGAGGGGAGGGGAGGAGGGAGGGAGAGAAAGTATTGGTTAATGCATATAAGCATAAACCATGGACACAGACAATAGTGTGATGAAGACCTGGGGGGAGGGTGCTGCATGGATGGGGTCAATGGGGGAATAAAAGGGGACATCTGTAATACTTTCAAAAATAAGGATAAATTTTTAAAATATTAAAACATAAAAATATCAGGAAAATGATGCATGAACCAAATGAGATTACTAAGAAAGAAATAGAAACTTAAAAAAGAACAAAAATAAATTCTTAAGCTGTAGTATACAATAACAGAATTGGGGGGAAATGACTACAGGAGTTCAATAACAGACTGGATCAATCTGAAGAATTAGTGAACTTGATGACAAAATCACTTGAAATCAAGTCAGAGGAGCAAAAAGAAAAACAAAGTGAAGAGATCCTAAGGGACCTATAGGATACCCTTAAATAGACCAATCTACATATTATGGGAGTTCTAGGAGTAAGAGAGATAAATGGTCATAAAGCCTATTTGAAGAAATAATGGCTAAAAACTTCCAAATTGAGAAATGAAATGGTCATACAAATTTAAGAAGCTCAGAGCACTTCCACTTGAGTAAAACCAAAGAGACCTACACTGAGACACACTATATTCAAACTGTCAAAAGTCACAGAAAGAGTCTTGAAAGCAGCAGGTGAAAAGCAAGAGTTCCCACAGGTAATAATTGGGTTTCTCAGCAGAAACCTTATAGTCCAGAAGGGACTGGAGTTATTCAAAATGCTGAAAGAAAAAAACTGCCAACCAAGAATACTATATCTGGCAAACCTCATGTAAAAGCTCCATGACATTGAATTTGGCAATGATTTCTTGGATATGACACTAAAAGCACAGGCAACAAAAGCAAAAATAGATTGGGCTTAATAAAACTTGAAAACTTCTGCACAGCAAATGAAACACAGACAAAAGGCAACACACAAAATGGAGGAAAATTGCATATATCTGAAAAGAGATCAATATTCAGAATATATAAAGAATTCCTACTGCCCAGCCAGGTGTGGCTCAGCGGTTGAGCATCAACCTTGGATCCAGGTGATCGGGGTTCGATTCCTGGTCGGGGCACATGCCCGAGTTGTGGCCTCAGTCCCCAGCAAGGGGGGCGTGCAGGAGGCAGCCGATCAATGACTCATCATTGATGTTTCTATCTCTCTCTCCCTCTCCTTATCTCTCTCTCTGAAATCAATAAAGACATATTTAAAAAAAAAAATTCCTACCACTCAACAACAAAAACCTTCCTAAAAAATGGTAAATGATTTGAATAAACATTTCCTCAAAGAAGATATGCCAACAAGCTTATAAAATTGTTCAACATTTGTAATCATTAGAGAAATGTAAATTAAAACCACAATGAGATATCACCTCACACCCATTAGGGTGGTCACTGTTTAAAAGAAAATAACAGTTGTTGACACACATGTGGAGAAATTGGAACCGCTGTGCACTACTACTGGGAATAAAATTTGGAAACTAGTTTAGAGGTTCCTCTAAAAAACAAAAATAGAATTATGATAAAACAAGCCATCCTACTTCTAGGTATATATCCAAGAGAATGGAAAGCAGGATTTCAAAGAGATATTGCAGGATTATTCACAATGGCTAAAAGGTTGAAGCAGCCCAAATACCCATTGACAGATGAATGGATAAAGAAAATGTGATATATACATACAATGGGATATTGTTCAGCTGTAAAAAAGAAGGAAATCTTATCGCATTCTACAACGTGATGAACCTTGATAACATTATGCTTAGTGAAATAAGCCAGAGCAAATACTATATGATTTTAGTGATTTATCTAGAGTATTTAAAATCATGATAACAGAAAGTAGCATGGTAGTTGCCAGAGGATGGGTGAGGGGGAAATTCTACCACCATTAAATGACATTCACTCAAAAGCAGAACTTTTACACTTGAAGTGGTTGTAAAGATTAATATATTTGTTGTAAATTTTAATTTAAAATTTAACTATTTGGTTAAATGGATGTTTTATAATTGGTTTTCAAAGTCTTTCTCTCAGTTTTGTAGTAGGTGCTGTCTCTCCTGCTGTTGTTGTCCCTTCCATGCTACTTTTGCAAGACAAAGGATATGGTATTGAGAAAGGCATTCCAACCTTACTAGTAGCTGCAAGCAGTTTTGATGACATCCTGGCTATCACTGGATTCAGTACATGCATGGGCATAGTCTTCTCCACAGGTAAACAAGAAAATGCAACCACTGCCATAAAATTTATAGCTTTTTTGTCGTTATTGTTGTTAGTTCTTTAAATGTTTCTAGTTTTCATTTATTAACCAAGAGTTTTTACATTTAACATCTTTTTATTCTTCATAGGAAGCTCATTCTAGACCAGGGAGGACATTTCAATGGGTTAAGAAACCACTACTTAACACAAATGATTTCATTTTAATAACCATATATTTCAATTAATTTGATAACCATTTTATTACCATTTATCTGCTCATGTTGCTTTGGAATTTTATCACAGTTTTCAATAGAAAATTTTAAGCAGCAATTTTATTAGTACTACTAATATATTTAATAGATATTTTTGCAATGTACCTTTTGGCCATCATTATGAATAAATGGTTGCTCTATTATTAAGACAACTTAAATAATAGAGTGAGGACAACTGTGTGCCTTTTGGTAGTGGTGAGACAAGATCCTGCACCAATTTTGAATCCCAAGGTGATATTTGGTCTTGAACGTCACTCTACAGAAATTGTGAAAGTAAAAATTTCCACATTTAGTAATGCTTTAGTTACCTGCGATGTTTGAAATTTAGTTTTCTGTATTAATGAAGTACCAAAATACTTTTCAGTTGAAAATTATTAAAGTTTCTCTCGAAATCATAAGATATAAATTTTAAAAAGAAAAAAGGGAAAAGATAAAAATAAAATATGCAATAGTCATATCTCAGGAATAATAATTCTGAATCTTTGAAGTAAGTCCACCCAGACTCTATCTACCTATCATCTATCATCTATCTATCTATCTATCTATCTATCTATCTATCTATCTATCTATCTGTCTGTCTGTCTGTCTATCTATCTATCTATCATCTATCTATCTATCTATCTATCTATCTATCTATCTATCTATCTATCTATCATCTATCTAATCTATCATCTGTCTCTCTATCTCTCTCTCACTTTTTTTTCTCTCCACTCCCAATATTCGTATAAAATTATTGAACGTTGACCATACTTACTTATAACCTGAGTTGTTTTGCATTTAACTGTATATTGTATACATGTTTCTCTTCAGTAAATATATTTGTATGACATTTTAATTGTTGCATAGTATTCAGTTGGCTGCATCATAATTATTTGTTGAAAACTGAAGTTAACTCCTGTATTTGCTATTAAAATAATACTAGTTGAACATCTTATAGCTAAATAGTTGTACCTAAACTTAATATTTTCTTAATGTTAAAAGTGTAACTGTTGAGCTAAAAAGCATATGGAGTTATAAGATTTTGAAGTATATTGCCACAATATCATGTCCTATCATGGTGCACAGCTTGCCAATTTCTCTTCACCCTTTTGTCAAAACTAGGTATTATTCGTCTTTTTTACCTTTGCTAATTTGGTAGGTGAAAAGTGAGGCCTCTTTAAATGAAACACTTTTACTACTAGTGATGTTGAACAAATATTCGTGTTTATTGGTCATTGGCATTTTGTTATGTTTTATATATTGCTTTTCTTACAGGTGTGTTCATTTTTTGTTCTTTTTGATTTGTCGAGATTCTTCACAAAATTAAGAATGATAACCCTTTGTTTTATATTCTATATCTTTAGTTTCCCCCATTTTTAATTTGACTTTTAATTTTATAAGAGTTCTTTTTTACCATTCTGAAGTTCTAAAATGTTTATTGACAAATCCGGTAATCTTTTCCATCATTACTGATATCAGTTATTCTTTCAAGAACTATTTCTGTGCTCCTCTTCCATTTTGCCGGCTACTGTGCCAGACACTGAGGATAGGTAGTAAACAACATTATTGAGTAATTGTTTAGTACTTGTTCTAAGTTCCACAGATGCTTCCACTCATGTAATAGTCACAATAGGCTATGCTCATTTTACAGACAAGGAAACTGAGGAACAGAGGTTAAATAACTTGCTCAAAGTCACAAATCCAATCAGTAGTGGAGCCAAGATACACATCTGGTGATCTCACCCCAGACCCACACTTTTAAGTACTATTCTATACATATATGGTTGCATAAAATATATTGAAAACTCAACTGACCCTTGAATAGTCCTAGGACTGACCCTGGAATAAATCTTTTCTTTACATTGTTATTCTTAAATTGTTCTTTTTATATTTAAGTCATTTTTTCTTTGTCATAATAATACATCAGAGAAGAAACATTACCAACCTTGTGCTAGGTGCCAGAGGTGGTGCTTGGTCAGTCTCTGTTCATTCTTCTACCTTGCCTGATTTTTTAGGCAGGGTGTGTAAGGAGAGCACATTGTAACTTATTACTTCTTAGTCTTCTGGCCTATTTATTCAATAAACATTTCTGAATTGAGTGTTTGTACTAAATTATTTAGGAGTACACATTTAATGTATCAAATAGATCTGCATATGTTTTAGTATTTGTTAATATTAAAGGTTCATTTTTATATATTCTATAAAAGACATACCTTTCTTCAAGAATCACCTAGGTTTGATTTTCTGATGTGTTGGGTATGTAAAAAGATCTCTCTATGATATATTTTCCTATGTGTGCCCTTACAGGTACTATACTTCATAATCTCCTAATCTCTTTTCGGAACATAATTATTGGTATACTGCTAGGAGTGGTTTTGGGAATTTTTGTTCGATATTTTCCAAGTGAAGATCAGGTAAATAAAAAATTAGTCAACTTTTAGAAGTATAGTATTAGCTATTTTTTTCAAAATTTGAACTTTTAGAATATCCATGAAATATTAAATTTAATATTTATTGTCCTTTCCCAAAGGTAGCCTCCAATGCCTACTTTGCTTAGAACTGAGCACAGTTGTAATTGATACAAGTCAATGGCCTTGACTGAAGTCTTTGCTTCCGGACTTGGCAAAAAAGGAATATTAGAAAAAAACTTTTTTTGGTGGAGTGCTGTGTAAATCTTGTATTTATAAATGTAATGAAGGTGTTGACAGAAAAAATATATATACAACTTTTATGTACTTACTGACTGAATACATTTAAAATATATATTTTTTTAACCTGCTCTGCTATGAACAGAGATAACATATCTTTTTAGTATGCTGTTGGTTTTTAAGTTAAGCTTCCTAATGCATAATAAATTTGTAATGGGTACTTTTTATTAAGTGTATTAAAAATGCACTTAAGCCCTGCCTGGCATGGCTCAGCAACCGAGTGTCGACCTAGGATCCAGGTGATCTGGGTTCGATTCCCGGTCAGGGCACATGCCCGGGTTTTGGGCTCGATCAGTGACTCTCTCATCATTGATGTTTCTATCTCTCTCTCTCCTTCATCTTTCCTCTCTCTGAAATCAATAAAGATATATTTTTTAAAAATGCACTTAATTCAGAGTACTGTCTTCATTCCACAGCACCCCTTTCTTCACTAAATTGCCTATTCACTTCTGACAATTTTTTCTAATCTTTTTTACTTCATACTTTCCCTTGAACATTTTAGGGGAGATAGATTCCCATACACCTCTGCGTATTTTCTTTTTTCTTCTTATTTTTTAATCCTCACCTGAGGATATTTTTTCCATTGCTTTTTAGAGAGAGTGGAAAGGAGAGAGAGAGAAAGAGAAATCAATATGAGAGAGACACATCAGTTGGTTGCCTCCCACATGTGCCCCATGGAGATCGAGCCTGCAACTGGACAGAGCATGCCCTTGAATGGAATTGAACCTGGGACCCTCCAGTCCGAGGGCTGATGCTCTAACCACTGAGCCAAACCAGCCAGGGCTGTGTATTTTCTGAGTTAAATTCACTCCCACTCCCTTTGACTAAGGCAACACTATCAAACTCAACCCTTTCCTACCCTAAAGAATGTGCCATTACCCTTGTGTTTCTGTAACTTCCATCTTGATTTGCCTGTAACAATTGTAACTAATGAGATACTCAGAAATTTATTTTTAAGGACTCATTGGATATGTTATATAGAACTACAGGTTATTTTGGTCTCTTTTATTTCCTTCTTTACTTACAATTAAAATATTTTAACCATTTTACTGACATTACTAACAGATGTGGCAGAAGATGAAACTTCATAATTATAAATTTTGTCACTCGGTTCCCAGTCTACTAAAATATTTGATGAGGAAGATAGCCACAATTCTAGGCATTATTTAATGTAACATATAGAGAGATGGTATCAAAAGGTCAATAATAAATGATAGATAATGTAAATGTTGTATTACATAGTTAATGTAAGTAATTTTTTAAATTTTATCTAATTCTAGACAAAACTTCCATTGAAGAGAGCATGCCTTGTTTTGAGTATGTGCATTTCTGCTGTCTTAGGCAGCAATTATATTGGTATACATGGAGCTGGAGGATTATGTACACTAGTGTTGACTGTCACTGGAGGACTGAATTGGACCAAAGATAAGGTGAATATTTTTAATATACCATTTTTTAAAGGTAAAATAACTGAATTTTTTACATTATAATGGACATTTAGGAAACCTCCTCATTCTATTTGGAAGATGTTCCAGAAGTTTGTGTCTTGAGGAAGGATACAAATCAATAAAGGAAATAAAGTATTTAGGAAAAGAACCTGCACATACACTAAAAATCAATCAGGAGTTGAGTTATCACATCAGGCCTATTTTCCCCCAAGTTTTATGCAATATGATTACATAACTTTTACTAATTTAATTATTTTATTAATTAAAATTTTAGTTATACAGTTAATACATGAAAATATGCTCATAAAAGATTAAACAATACACATACAGAATAAATTGTAAAAGACTCCTTTTTCCTACCTCTCCCAAATATCAAACACCCCTTCCCAGAATTAATCATTTCCTCTAATCAGTCCTCTATTTGTAAACATTTAGATCATTTCCATTTTTTTGTTATTACAAACAGTGCTGCCATGTGTCTTTTTGAAAATGTACAAATACTTCTATAGGAATATACTCTTAGAAAAGGAATTACTAAATTTCTATTTTGATGGGTACTGCCAAATTATCTGTTCAAAAAATTTTATTTATTTACACTATTTACTACCAACAGTGTAGGAGAGGCCCTAATACCTCAACCCTTCAACACGCTGGATATTATCACTAGTTCTATTATTTTTAATCTGATGGGTAAAAAACTATATAACATTGTTTATGACATATTACTCAACCATAAAAAAAAAGAACAAAACCTTGCCATTTGCAATAACATGGATGGATGTGGAGAGCACTGTGCTAGGTGAAACAAGTCAGACAGAGAAGGACAAATACTATATTCTTGCATTTATACATGTAATCTAAAAACAAAGCAAAAATAGACTCAGGTATACAGAACTGATGGTTGTCAGAGGGGAGTGGTATGGGGGAATGGATGAAAGGGTGAAGGAAAACAAGAGGTGCAGACTTCCAATTATAAAAAAAATAAGTCACAGTGATGTAATGCATAGCACAGGGGATAGAGTCAAAAGTATTGTAATCATTTTGTTTATAATGGTTTTGTCTGGAAGTAAAATTTCCTATAGTCAGAACTGTCAGTTTTTCCGTTTTTATTTTGTATTCAGTATCTTACTTAAGAAGGAATTCTTGCTCAGCTGGCGTGGCTCAGTGGTTGAGCGTCAACCTATGAACCAGGAGGTCACGGTTCGATTCCCGGTCAGGGCACAAGCCTGGTTGTGGGCTCCTCCCCAGTGGGAGGGTGTGCAGGAGGCAGCCAATTAATGACTCTCATCATTGATGTTTCTCTCTCCCCCTCTGAAATAAATTAAAAAAACAACAATATAAAAAAGGATTCCTTTACTCAAGATTATAAGATTATAAACATTATAATATCTTCTATATTATGATCTAATAGTTTGGTAGTTTTTGTTTCTTTTATTTTTGCATTTCATTCTTTAATTCATCAGGAATTTATTTTTGTGAATTCTGTGAGATAAGGATGTATGTGTGTGTGTATTTATATATATGTATCCATACACACACACATACATACACACACATATAATAGTTGTATATACATATAAATGTAAATAAATTGGATAGTCAATTTCTGCCAAATTATTAACTAACCATTAATTATTCAGTGACCTTTAAGTGCCTCTTTTAACATGACCTAAATGCTCACATATATCTAAGTTCATTTCTGGAACCTAATCCTTCTTATCTATTCCTATAGATACTCAGCTTTTAAGTCTATTTTAAATCATAAGTCATAGTTTTATGTCTCAAAATCTAATATAGAAGATTTCATCTCATTGTACTTATTGTTGAAGTATTTCTTGTCTGTTCCTGCCCATATTCTTTCTTAGATATATTTTAGAATCAACTTGAGAAATTCCCTACCCAAAAATTATACTGGCATTTTGTGTAGTATTCCAATAAAATCATAATTATAAAAAGTGAAGTTGTTAATAAATTATAATTAGATAAATAAAATGAAAACTACTAGAATTCTCTTTTTACATGATAAAGAAATCAGACAGTAAAAAATAGACTTACAGATTAAAAGTGACAAATAGGATAATGTGCTATAAACAAGGAAGAGTAATATTGTTTTTTCTTTGTTTTCCCCTCTTTTAAACTTCACTCTTATAAATGGCAATCAGAAAACCCAGCCATAAAAGGAATAGTTATAAAGATAGTTTCTGCCCCACAAATAAAATATCTTAATTTTATGTATTAAAATAGACTTTAAACTTCTGAAATGCAGTTATTTTTATCACAATAATTAAAAATGTATTACTCTTTTCTAAAGACTGAGTCCAAAAATTATTGCAATTGCATGGGATATTTTTCAACCCCTTCTTTTTGGTTTGGTTGGATTGGAAGTATCTGTTGCATCTCTTAAAGGAGGTCAAAGTTTTATGTATCTTCTGTTTGAAAAGATAAGCCCAGATTTGGCTGAAGTCTCTTCTTCCAAGTTCCTGGAGAAGATCCAGAGCACAGTTATGTCCAAAGGGTCATTGCTGTAACACATCACTGGGAGGTAGTACGGGGAGAGATTCGTTCCCAGAAAGGGAAGTTGGGCAAGCAACCAAGTAAGAATCAATTATGGCCCGGCCGACGTGGCTCAGTGGTTGAGCATCGACCTATGATCCAGGAGATCGAGGTTCGATTCCTGGTCAGGGCACAGGCCCAGGTAGCGGGTTTGATCCTAAGCAGGGGGTGTGCAGGAGGCAGCTGATCAATGACTCTCATCATTGATGTTTCTGTCTCTCTCTCTCCCTCTCCTTTCCTCTCTCTCTAAAATCAATAAAAATATATTTAAAAAAAGAAAAAAAAGAATCTGTTATGTTTTTCCCTGGCTAGGTAGCTCAGTCTGTTAGAGCATCCTTCTGTTATGCTAAGTTTGTGGGTTGATCCTGATTCACGGCACATACAAGAAACAATCAATGAATGCAGAAATAAGTGGAACAACAAGTTGATGTTTTTCTTTTTCTCTCCCTTCCTCTCTTTCTAAAAATCAATCAATTAATTAATTAATTTTTAAAGATAATTTATATGTTTTTGGTTTGGTTTTAAGGAAAAAATAACTTTGAAGTTTTCAAAATGGGTCTTTTCAAAACAGTCTAACAGGTTACCAAATTTGTTTCCCTAGTAGTTTTAGACTACCAGGATTCACTTTCATGGAACTAGGCTCCAGGATGACTGTTAATGGAGATTGTCTTCCCAACACCCATTTGAGAGGTGAAATATTTGCCTGATCTTGAGTATGTTCTCTTTGGGTATGAAATAGTTCTGTCTCCGGTCTGTTACCTTGCAGACAAAAGCTAGACCTCTTGCTAAACCATCAGAATGTGTCTGGGACTTCAAGGACCTTACTTGTTTTATGACCAAATTACCAAATATTTTTATTTTATAGCATTGTGGATTTCTTTTAGTCAAATTCTACCTGTGTTTGAGTAAAAGAATTAACCAACTCAAATATGCCTTGTAAAAGTGTTGAAAACTTTTTAACTTTTAATAAAACTTGTTAATTTTTATTGTTTTAATGTTTCTCCTACAAATAAAATATCTTAATTTTATGTATTAAAATAGACTTTAGATTTCTGAAATGCAGTTATTTTTATATGCCACAATAACTAAAAATGTATTACTCTTTTCTACAGACTGCAGTCCAAAAAATTATTGCAATTGCATGGGATATCTTTCAACCCCTTCTTTTTGGTTTGGTTGGATTGGAAGTATCTGTTGCATCTCTTGAATCAGAGGCCATTGGTAAGAATGGTTACAGGCACACAAAAATATGAGTTGAAAATATTTAAGAAAACTATGAATAATTTTCATTTTTACATACAGTATGTCTTTGAATGCCAAGAGGACCTTCTTCAGAAGCTCATGTTGAGGCAGTAACATACATTTGTTCTTCTTTACCCTGTGTGCTCTTTGTTACCAAAGACAGTCCTCTCTATCTTCCCTGAGTGAACTGAGGAAATGGGGATTAGAATTCTTTTCTGAGGGGAAATATTAGATACCATCAGTACCTTTTGAATACTTTTATTTATAGTAAAAGTTCAAAGTCTGTTCCCTCAGAATTAAATAAATGCAATTTATCTTATTTTTCATGGTACCTCCACCATCAGATAATCTCTTACACTTTGCATAAAGGCTTCAATTGTGTTTGTATTTTTTTAGAATTATTTTTTTTTACTTAAAAAATAAAGACAGAAAGAGGCAATGACATTAAAAAGTTTTCAACACTTTTATAAATCATATATCCAAACATAAAGAACCACTTCTTCCAAGTATTTTGTTATTTATGTTTGTTTTTATCTGTTGTAGGCATTTGTATTGCTACCATGAGTTTGGCATTAACGATTCGAATTGTTTTTACATTTTTTTTAATGGCTTTTGCTGGTTTTAATTTTAAGGAGAAAATATTTATTGCTCTATCATGGATGCCCAAAGCTACAGTCCAGGTAAGAACACATTAAGTCATTCTAAACATTTTAATATTGATTTTTTAAAATTCTAAATGACAAATGTTTGTCCATTCACAAAATGTGGGCCATTAGCCTTACTTTTAAAATGCTTGATTGATCATAACTACTCATTAAAATTAATGTAATCTTTTTAAAAAATCTCAGTTTTAAAATCAATTCTGAAATTGAAAAGTGTAATTTTAATATAAATACTTCCTTAACTTAAGAAAATTTTTTTTTTTATTTTTCCAAAACGTAAGAGTATATCTGAAAATTGGATTTTTGCACTTGCTGAATATTGTGGAGCTAAATGTTATGATTTTAAAGTAGAGACACATTGATTCTTTTAAAAGTATCTCTCTTCTACCCCTTCCACCCACTACACCACACACAAATGCACATATATTATTATTAATTACACATTTATTTTGTATGACTATTTGATTACTAACAATCTTCCCACTAGATCACACAGAAAGGATAGAAACCACATTGGGCTTTTCCCCCATTGTTTTTCCCCAGCACTTAGCACAGTGCCTGGGCAGCAGGAAGTACACAATAAATCACCACTGCAGGCCTACACGGACGAATTAATGATGTAGCTTTCTCCCTAATTCAGTGATATTCCCTCCTGCTAAAAGGTATTGCTACTTATTGTTAGACTTTTTCACGAGCAGCATAATGTCTTGATTCCAAGATTCTTTTCTCCATTGTTATTCCAAATTAAAAGCTGTGAGACTCCATGCAGCAAAATTCCCTGTGTCACTGTTGGTTCGAGAGCAGGTCTGTGGCGCCGCACTGCCTGCTTTGAACACCTTGTTACTTGCCTGTAATCTTCGGCAAGTTGGGTTGTAATCTCTCAGTGCCCATTTTGTAGATTCCAAACTCCCTGTCAGTTTTACTGGCTCACACTGCCTCCCAAGTAGGAAGAACAAGGAGAAGACCAACAAAATCCTAGTGAACCAGAAGAAACCTTAGCATTCTGCACTGTCCTGTTGCAGCCAAGAGCCAGGTGGTACCTGGTCACAGCAAATAAGCAAAACTTTGGTTTGGTTAAAACTCAAGGTTGTGCCCTGGCCGTTTTAGCGCCGTGGTTAGAGGGGCAGCCCCGCACTGCAGGGTCGAGGGTCCCAGGCGCATGCAGGAGGCAACCAATCCATACATGGATGCTTCTCTCTCAATCTCTCTCTCTCCCCCTCCCTTCTACTCTCTCTAGAAAACCAATGGAAAAAATACCCTCGGGTGAGGATTAACAAAGAAAAAACAAAAAAACTTGAGGTTCTGAGAGTAATGCGAGCACTCAAAAATATATATATTTAAACAGGAGAAAGCAGAGATGACAAAAATATGAAATCAGCCCTAAAATGTGTGCACAGAGATTTGTCACTATTTCACGCCTCCTCCAGACATACTTGCTAGGAAGAATATAGCATTAATGAGTAACTTATGAAAATCCCTCCACCCTTTAAGCCTTGCTTCTTTCCTAATAGTCTAGTACAGCGGTTTTCAAAGTTTTTCATCTCATGGCACACACAAACTAATTACTAAAATTCTGTGGCACACCAAAAAATGTACTATGTTTTTTGCTGATGTGACCAAAAAAATAATAATAAGGTGTTATTTTGATTCATTCACACCAGACAGCTATTGTTGTACTGGCTGTTGTCATTTTTTTATTTGACAATCTAAGGGAAAAGAGGTCAGTGCCCCTGATTAAATAGTCAGGCATTGCATGTTTTAGACATTTTTGCAGCGTACACCAGTTGAAAATTGCTGGTACTAGGTTTAACAGTCATTTGTTAAAATGACTATTTTAACAGTCATTTGTTTTTATTATATGTTAACTTTGTTTAACATTTTTCATTATGCCTCATCTTCCCCTCCCCACCCAAATGCAGGCTGTATTAGGTCCTCTGGCTCTAGAAACAGCAAGAATCACTTCACCCAGCTTGATTCCGTATTCGAAGGATGTGATGACAATAGCCTTTTTGGCCATCTTGATCACAGCTCCAAATGGAGCTCTACTCATTAACATACTGGGGCCCAAACTACTTGCATGCCATGATCCAAAAAAAATAAAACCGGAATTGACAAGATTAGAACTTCATTAAAAGTTCATTTGTCATCACCTGCCTGCTTCTTTTAATGAATTATCTTACACGAGACAAAAATTAATAAATACAGATATGTGAAGGCTACACAGAACCAAGGATTTAATAAATATGTGATTTGATTACAGAGCTTTTCTATGATTTTTATTGCGAAGTTAATTTAATAAAAACAATGTAAAATAGAATTTCCTCTTAGTATTTTTATATTTCAATAAATCTGTAAATACCCTAGGAGCATTTAAAGTAATCCATAAGGCTGAATTGCTGTCCTAATACAAACTAGGCACCTCTCTCAGTTGCTTTTTGCTTGAATAACCCTCTGAATTTCAGTGGCCCTCACTGACCCACATGATCATTATTTCCTGTCCACTCACCAACAGTTCCCATCTTTATAAGCTCATCTAAGGTTTTCTTTTTCTTTCACTGACAACATATTACTTAAAAGTCTGTTGGCAACAATTAATATGAATTCCCATCAAGTAGCCATTGGATGTGTACTGTCCTCAGGAAGGAGTGTAATTTGGGCTACACAGTTCCTTTTATCTGAGGGCAATTACTACAGAGGGATTTGGTGGTGGGCCCTCAGCAGAGAACACTTGAAGCTGGCAGGGAATGAGTGCCTCAGTTTTGTATACATCGCAGAATACACTACTGTCCACCCCTTGTGCCACTGGATCTATTGCTTCATATAATTTCACTGCATCTAAGAAAAGCTCCTCCAGGATTCTGGTTGGTTACTTTGGTGAGGAAATTTATGAAAGAACGTTAGTGGGATGAACTGCAGCCCCTTAGCTCGGCAGCTGTTCTTGCACCGTCACCCGATAATCTCCCTCTTCTACTATCCACATGCTATCTCTTCTACATTCCTCTCACCCTCAGCTAGCACCTCTAATGGTCTCAGTCACTTACCTGGTGGAGGGACCCAAATCATCATCCCCGAGGTGTCTGAGCCCAGGTCACCATTTCTCCTCCACTGAATGCTGGATGCTGTGCTCAAGCTACACTTATCTGCTTAAATCAAACCATCGAAATTGAACAAGAGGTTACCTAGATTCTCTGGATGCCAAACACATTCCTCTCTGCTTCCATTTTGCATTGGAACTGATTTGCAACCACTAATCTTTTTCTAAATTATCTCCATAATTTTGCCTTCTAAATAAAATTTTTACTGTAATTTAATTAACTTTATTTATTTTGTGGATATGTTACTAGGTATCTACAATTTTAGGATCAGTGTATCATCTTCTTAGTGAATTTTTACTTATTATGTAATGTAAGGAGGTGAGTTTGAACATTTCAGGGCTGATGAAGGAAAAAAAACATGGCCATGAGGTGGCACCAGCACACAAGCTTTATTTGGGCGATACTTTGCCAGGTCTGCCAAAGGCACTAACATGGTGAAACCATCCAGAGGCTGAAGCTCATAGGGGCCGCCATCCAGGAGACGAGAGCAAGGGAACTCCTGGAGTAGAGAGGCATAAAAAGGGGGTTTTATGTCTCGGGGGCTTATGTATGATGTCATGCGGCAGGATGCCAGGGAGTCTCTGGGCCCAAGAATTCCAAAGAGTAGCAGCAACTTATCGTCTTTATAGCCCAAGGCTCATTTTATCTGTGGCAGGCAGATTTTGGACACAGTTTCACGTTAAGTAAAGCAGGCATACACTAAAGGGCTAAAAATCTGCTTGTTTGTGCTATGTTTAAAATAATTTTTTTAAAAGAATTAAATCATTTAGTTCCCATAACAAGTGTGTGAATTTTAAGATCACATTAGGCAAACTGAGGTTAAGTAGCAGTCCTAGGTCACAGCTGATAATTAGCCAAGGTGGGAGTCCACGTTACAGGGCTCCTGAGGCAGAGTTCCTATTCTTTTTTTTTTCTATTTGTCTCATATATTCTTTTTTAATATTTTTATTCTTTTTTTAATTTTTTTACAATTGATGTGTAAAGTTTTGATTTGGTGCCCGGGGGCTTTTGAGCTAATGGGTCTCAGCCTCCTGTGAATAAACAACCCCGGGGGCCTTATATATGTAACGTCCTGACTCTCCCTTTTTTCCACTCACCATCATTTATTATACTCATTTTTTAGGTATTTTTTATTATTGTTCAAAATATTACAGGTGTCTTTTTCTCCCCACTGACCCATTCCACGCCGCCCCACCCCCTCCCCAGTCCCTCACCACACCACTGTCTGTGTCCTTGGGTTGCGCATATAAATTCTTTGGTTAATCTCTCCCCCTCCACCCACCCTCCCCCTGCATCCCTCTGAGACAGGTATGTTTTTATTGGTATCACAGTGGTACCTCGGTTTTCGAACGTCTCCGTCGACGATCATTTCCGTTTACGAGAGCCGTAAACCCGGATAAATGCTTCGGTTTTCGAACACGCCTCGGAAGTCGAACATGCCCGGTGGCTACCGCTGAGGGCAAGACCCTGAGGCCCAGCTGTGGGCTGTGGATCCCTCGGTTTTCCAACGTTTCAGAGCTCCAACGGTCTTCCAGAATGGATGACATTTGAAAACCGAGGCACCACTGTATTGTGGTAAAGTTTCAGTTTATTGTAGTCTGCTATCTTACTACCTGTTTATTATTCAAACTGATTTAATAGAAACTGTACTTCATTCTTTGCTCCCACTTAACTAAAACTGCTCTCAGTAATGTGATCAGTGACCTTCATGTTATCAAATCCAGTTAAAGTTTTAAATTTTCTTAGTGTATACACGTTTAATTTATATATTAAATGAGATAACATACATGGAATTTAGTATTTTTGCTTTCCTTTTGGTTTACTTCCTCTCCTCTCCCCCCTCTTCTTCCATCCAAATTCCCATCTTTACTCCACTTACCCTCCCCAGACCAATGATGTCATCTTCACTAAAGTATATCATCCCCATTTTTCTCCATGCTCATAAAATTGTAATGCAAACATATATAGATGCACACACACAACCACCCAAAGTAAGAGTGTATATATACACATACACACAGAGGTGGGATTCAACATGCATCTTGTTTTTTTCACTACTGCATAGAAATACTGAGTCAACTAATATGACTCTAATTTGTGTTTTCCACTAAGATAAATGTCATGAGTTTAAAAAATGCACATATTCATGTATACCGATCTTTAGGATTTCTGTGACAAAGAATATATTTTTTCCCAAATATTATCAAATTGTTTTCTAAAAAGACTGTAACAATTCATATTTCTCACCACTGGGGACAACAAGGGATCTGTAATAAATATTATCAAAAGTAACTTTACAGGGTGATCTGATCATAAATCCCTAGCTAGGCAGGTCCTGGTGGGTGGTCTCCCCCAGGCCTATGAAAGGTTTATCTTCACCTTCAGCAAGCCCGGCCCATTGTTTTTGTGCTTCTAGGTTACACCTTTGAAATGGCTCTTTTTCAGACCCCTCTGAAGCTAACTATTCTCAGGAGAGCACATAATCTTAACTATCCCGTAATCCAATCCCTGCCTTGCTTTCTCCACCTTGTTCTCTTCCTTACATTTCCTTCTTAATCCCAAATACATAAAAGAAAGTGCAAAACTGTCATTTTCCAGAGCATTGAAGGTCTTGCTTCCCAGAATTTTCATCAATTGGTTCAATTAAACATAAAAATTCTCTACAGGTTTGGACGTTTCTTATGTCCACATTACCCATTTTTGCATACTTACTGTATGTACGGATTATCATCATATATTACACAATACATATTAATATGGTATAGGTGTTAACTCTCTGTCTGCAAACCACATTGCAATTTCCCCCATATTTATTACGTAATAATATTTGACTTCGTTTCTCTTTCATTACATAAATGTTAATTATTGCCACATAGGTCTTCCCTTTCTTTAGTCTTGTATTTTCTCTTCCCCTCTTCTATCTCCCCACTTTCTCTTTAAAATGATTTTTTTTAATTTTTTAAAATTATTTTGTGTCACATCAAAGCTTTTAGTGCAAACTGGAAATCCAATTTTGTTTTCTCTTTGAACAGCATATGTATCATATATTAAAGTTTTATCTATATCTACAGTCTAAATGCTTTTCTATCTTGTTTATGCTTTTTTCTCGTTAATCTTCACCCGAGGATATTTTTTCCATTGATTTTTTAGAGAGGGGGGGGGGAGGGAGGGGAGAGAGAGAGAAACATGGATGTGAGAGAGGCACATCTATTGGTTGCCTCCTGCACGCACCCTGAGCAGGGCCAGGGATCGAACCAGAGACCCTTTTGTGCGAGGGCCAATGCTCTGACCACTGAGCATACCAACCAGGGCTCTCTTGTTTGTTCTTATTTAATACAATTATTTTTCTTATATTAATTGACTTCATTCCAATGGCTTTATAGTATGTGCTGGTATCTGGTGAGTAAAATATCCTCTCAATCGTCTTTTGTTTGTAGAATTTTCTAACTATGCTTCTATATGAATCTTAAGATTACTTAATCCAATTTTTAAATGCTCTTTTGGTTCTAATGTGAATTTTATTGAATTTATATATTAAGAGACATATTTTTGCAATAATATTTTTCCATGCTTTTAAATTTTAATTGCTTTTAGTAACATTTTTATAGGTGTTTTTTTTCTTTCTTATGAGTCTTGTACATTTTTTGGTAAATTTATTTTCCCATTATTTATTGTATTTTTCTTTTGCTATTTTGAATGAAATATTTTTCCATTAGCATTTCAAACTGCCTATTGCTATTAAAATCTGTATCTTCATCTTGTTTCCAAATACTTTACTAAAATCCCCCTGTAATTGTTTTTCCTCATCGCCCTGGTTTCCTAGGTGTATAATATCAACAAAAAGTTTTCTGTTTTCCTATATTTGTACTGATTATTTCATTTTTTAATCTTATCAGCCACTCACTGGATCCTTCAAAATAGATTTTAACATTAAAAGACATTAACCATTCCTGCTAGTTTCTGGTTTTAATTAGAAGTTTATGATTATCAACACTTGTAGGCTTTTTATAGTCTTCATTCTGTTTAGTTTCCTTCAATGTCTATTTTACTCAAGAATCTTCATTATGAATGACTATTGAATCGTAGCAATAACCTCTCTAGCAGCTTTTGATATATTTTCTCTTCTTTCATTAATTTATGGAAGTGATTGTGTTGATAGCTTTACTGAGATCAAAACACTTGAATTCTGGAAGACAATCCTCTTTTCCATCGTGTATTAGCCTTTTTTTGTTTGTTTTATGGTGCCACAATTTTATTTAGTATTTTCATCCATGTGTACAAGCGACACTGGTCTATAGGGGAAGGGGGGATTGTTTTGTGTTTCTTTATCAGCTTTTTATACTAATGTTATACTAGCCAAATGAAAAAATTGGGAAGTTTTTTCCCTTTTATTTATTTATTTATTTTTTATTTTATTTTTTAATATATCTTTATTGATTTCAGAGAGAGGAAGGGCGAGGGAGAGAGAGAGATAGAAACATCAATGATGAGAGAGTCATTGATCAAGCCCGCAACCCGGGCATGTGCCCTGACCGGGAATCGAACCCCGATCGCCTGGATCCCAGGTCGACGCTCAACCGCTGAGCCACGCCCGGCTGGGCAGTTTTTTCCCTTTTAAAAAAATTTCTGATTATTTAAATAACATTGGAATTATCTTTCATGCAACCCTAGTA
This sequence comes from Miniopterus schreibersii, assembly GCF_964146895.1. Taxonomy (NCBI): domain Eukaryota; kingdom Metazoa; phylum Chordata; class Mammalia; order Chiroptera; family Miniopteridae; genus Miniopterus; species Miniopterus schreibersii. The sequence goes on along the minus strand of NC_138101.1, from coordinate 63,171,466 downwards.
CTTTTTAAGTTATGGATTTAAGATATCATTTTTCCATTCTTACTTGATATTGTTCAATTAACATTTTAAATTTCGCCATATGTCACTTTCCGTCCTTTACGTCTTCCTAGGAAATTATGCATCTCCTCTACCAAAGTGTTGCTTTACAGTTGCACACAGCCTTTTAAGGTGAACATTTTTCTATTTTCATCTTGTTTTACTTCTTGACACCAATATAGTTGAAAACTCTGTACTTCTAGGTTTTGAGTTTCTTAAATTTGTTGAATGGGTGTTATTGATGCCTATCTTTAGTGTGATAATACAGAGGAATGCATGGTGAATACTAATAAAACTTACAGAAAATTTTAAAATGTAGCGAATTGTTTGTTGACAGTTTTATTTTCTCAGTAGCACAGGGCTCATCTCTAATTATGCAATTTATTACCCTTTTCCCCTTTTCTATATTATTTGGAAGATTACAGCCTTATAATGGAGATCAGGAACTTGTTAACATTGTAGCTAATCTGACAACAGAGCTCTGTGAGAACAGAGTCACAGATCCTCTGTAAGCAAACAATCAAGCACTTAAGCCAAAAGAGTGATGTCCTCTGTCTCAAAGACATTGATACGCGTAATAGATTTTCAGTGTTCTTCAGGACCATAACTAGTATAAAATTGCATAACACAATTGCTAATACAGTAACTAATACGAACTGTCTACTTTTTATATTAAAATAATGCTTGCTACATGATTGATGAAACTGGAGCAAAAGTTAAAATCAGACTATGTGAACATAAAATAAAGCGAGCTCCTAGTAAAAGATTTTTATGACAAACTACAGCACAACCTCAGATGAAACAGCACAGCTAAAACCAACCAACCAACCAAAAAAACAGCTCTGGGAGTCCTGCATTCCCACCTCTGGGGCAAGGGACAGAAATGGCCAGCTGGCCAGCAAGGCAGTAAGGCAGTTAGTGAACTGCTGCTCAGTGGATTTTAAAGATGATTTCAATCCTCCCTAAAGGGGAGGAGGTCACTGAACATAATTCATGCGGCTTAAATCACTATTCCTTTATTTAGTCTTCCTCATTCTTTAACAAATTAAATTTTGTAGTGAATTGCAGTCATGAAACTTGAAACATGTTTTAGTTGAATGGAAAAACTTCCTATGATAAGCCTCCAAATATCGGGGAATGAGTCAAGCTGTTTCCTGCACCAATTTTCTCCTGGGATGTACCACTTTAAGCACTAAGCTTTTAACTACTTGAAGTGGAAACTGGTATCATCAAAAGCAACACATACCCTTCCTTCTTACCACCTTACCACACAGTATTGCCCTGGCCGGGGCCGCTCGGTTGAGCATCGTCTTGTGCATCAAAAGGTTCCTGGTTCGATTCCTGATCAGGGCACAGGCCCAGGTTGTGGGTTCGTTCGATCCCCTGGTCAGGGTCCGTACAGGAGGCAACCGGTTGGTGTTTTTCATGTCAGTGTTTCTCTCTCTCTCTCCCCCCCCTCCCTTTCTCTAAAATTAGTAAAAACATTTTAAAAATAAAATACCATATAGTACTTGATTCAAATTCATCATCAGACATCCCTTGTATAATTTGATGACAGAAATGCTCTCAGGGACTGTGCTGTGCAGGATCCCCCAACGGTCCTGAGGTGCAATGCTTTTAATTTTCACATTGTATTTCTTTTTTGGTTCCCTCCTCCCCTGCAGTCAGCTGTCACATTTTATTGTTTCCCTGCCTCTGACAGGACCCTGTAGATACTTGATTTCTTGAGGAGCAGAAATCAGATAACCAAACTTGTTAGAATCAGGTGTGAAGTAAGAAAAGGAGACTGTGAAGACGGGACCTGAGGCACTCGCTTCTGAGTAAAGCCCGCGTGAGTTACTAGTACCCCTCAGATTGGTGACGCTGCCACAGCTGCATTCGAAACGAATGAAGTGCCGTTAGTTAGATGCTTCTGGTCGGCAGGAAATAAAATATCCACCCTAATTTATGAACCCTGTTGAACAGCAGCGTTTTGAGAGTACGACTCTCTTTGCAGAAGAGTCTGACAGCACGTTTCTAAGGAAGACTATGTACAGAAGGCAGAAATACACAGGCCAGCAGATGGCTTAATTAGCTTTGCATAAACTTACTAACAAATTAGGTTACAAAATACAAACGTAATTTAATGAATCATCATGAGGCATTGAATTCAAAGCTTTGTAATGTGCTGTTCATAATACAACTTGCTTAACTATCCATATGAATGAATGAATCATTAATACCTGAAGCCTGCTCAACAGTTTTGAATACCTATTTATGAAACAGAGGTGCTCCTTTGCTGACCAAGGCAATGAGTAGCTCTCTGGGCCTCGAAACAATCATGTGAGACAGTAACAACAGAGCTGTTCCGTGAAGGTTTTAGAAACCCAAGGTATGTATTTCAAGAGCTAAGTTATCTTCTGTTGTATTAATTCAGATGCAGTTGCTTATGATGGAGTTCTGGGAATTTACAAGAAGTGACAGCAACTGATCATAATGCATAATGTAGTTATTAAAACAGCTTGCTACCAACCCCAGGCTTCCGAAAAACTTGCACAGGTGGGAAAAATATTTGGGCACAATTCTTTAACATATTTAAGCAACTGAACATGTGAGGGGAAACTTTATTGAGAGTATACCTTCTTACTTTTGGGGTGTTAAAGTGATGTTTTAGATGATTAGTTTTCAATTTTTTTAATGTTCTTGACAAAATTTAAAGTTGATAATTTCATTTTAGTCTCCACAGTTGGAAAATTTCTCTTCTCCTATGAAATCTAAGTATGGAGCTAGGACATATATAAACATTTCTCTGTTACAGTGAAAGATTCAAACTTTCCAAGGCTATCCAAACTTTTGGAGAAGATTTTTCCCAAGGTCTTGTGATCAACTATGTAAAAATAATTGGTTAATCTGACAGTGAAGCCCCTTTAGGGTTGTTGAAGAAGAGGTTTCAGGAAAAAGTACCCAGAACCAAAGGAAGAACAATGTTATATTTCCCTCCTCACAGGTGAGGAGAGGAAAGAGCAACAATAATTTTGGATTTACACCTTGTAAAACTCCTGAAAACTACAACTACATTTCTAACCCTAACTTTAAAATTCCTGCTCTTGGTCATGTGAAAGTCAAGATCACACAACACAACCTACTGGCATTACATGTAATAAAAATCCAGGTACCATGCTTAGTGTGGTGTCTGGTACATATAAGTGCTCAATAAATATCAGCTTTATGATTGGAAGAATTACATGTCTGCCTCCTGCACCTTCTCCATATTTAAGGACAGCATAGTGAAGTGACTGGATTCTATCTTTAATAGACTTAAAAATAGCTAACAACATAAGAACTGTAATACAGCACAAGATGAAACTAAACAGACTCTTAGACTAAAAAATTACAGGTTTTAAAGAGTCTCCAATAAGTTTATTTTGCAAACTTTTTGTGTTGTTTTATCGGTTTACACTGTTATAAAGAGGAAAATGTTCATATAAACACAATTTTAACCACTGAAATACTTATTATTTTAATATGTTTATTTCTAGTTGACCTTTAAATTTCAGCAGCTCATGAGTTTAGGTATAAGTGTTCTTGCCACCCCACCCTCTTAGTGAGTCAAACAGCTCAAGATACACAAGATACCTAAGCGGATGCAAACAAGTCTATTATAAACAAACTTTTATAATGTAAATAAGTGTTCCTAGTTGGAACTTTCTATATCCAGTTCACATCTTCCCTGAAATTGGGATATTTATATTTATTAGACAACAATCTCTATAAAGCAAAGAGTTTATCTCTTTGAAAATTCAAGTAATTCTTGAGAACAGTATTTTCCTTATTGATCTAAGTAGAATGGAGAGAGGAAGGCTGAAAAAGAAAGAAATCACTTCAACTGATCAAAACAGAAGGTAACTGAAAGATAACATTTAATAGAGTAGGGAGAAAATTTTAAATTATATATTCTATTGAAAATATTGATATTCAAATAGTTTTGGATCCACTGCCCAATTAATTAAAATCAGAAGTGTTGGTTTTATTGTAGGAAGATACATCAATTCTTTGAAGTCAGAATAAAGGGTGCACAATTTAATTTCTATATAAATGACTGAACATATGAACTATCAAATATAAACAGTAGTGTAGCAAGAAAATGAATTTGCAGAAATAGTTACTCCACTAGTAGTAATAACGAAGACCACCATTTGAAAGATCTATACACAAAGAATGAAAAAATATCATTATAAGATTTTACAGCACTCAATTCACTCCTATTTCATTACTATTATACTTCTTTCTTCTTCAGTATTAGTGGGCCCACATTATCTCCTGTCAATTCATTGTGTTTATTATGTGAACCATCACAGGCAGGAAACTAGAAAGGAAAAAGAATTACAAGTGTTACTTTAAAAATGATTCAATAAGTTGAAATATTTGTGAAACGCTCTTATAAAGAAAGCGCATTACTTTGAAAAAAAATCAGATAGCTTTCCTGAGTAATACATATAGTCTATATTTAACCTAGCTACATTCCAATACCATAGCAAATCTAATAATTTTAAATAGTTAATTCAGTATTTGGTATAGATTTTAAATAAAAAGCTTTGGATGATTCCATATGAGGCAATAAAATAGATTTAAAAGGGGATCAAAATGAGCTTTTGTTCTCTGTGGAGCTCTAAATTTGAGCTCACGTATTCACTTATTTATGTTTAAAAAGAATGTAATTTTTTAAAAAAATATATCTTTATTGATTTCAGAGAGAGGAAAGGAGAGGGAGAGAGACAGAAACATCAATGATGAGAGAGTCATTGATCGGCTGCAGCCTGCAACCTAGGCATGTGCCCTGACCGGGAATTGAGCCCCCAATCTCCTGGATCCTAGGTCGATGCTCAACTGCTGAGCCATGCATATTGTAACATTTTTGAAAAATTAAAATAAACGGTTTTAAAAATTCACTCATAGATGACAATGAACATTTAGTATTTTTCCCTACATTTACTATGTATATCCATGTTTGTTTAAAGAATATCGTAACAGGCTGCCAGCGTGGCTCTGTTGGTTGAGCATTGTGTGCACTTCTGAAAGGTCACTGGTTCAATTCCTGATCAGGGACTTGCCCAGGTTGCAGGTTCCCAGGAGGCAGCCGATTGATGTTTCTCTCTCCCCCTCTCCCTTTCTCTCTCAAATCAATAAAAACATATTTTAAAAATACTATAATATACTTGTCTTATTTATATAACATTATGCTTTCATGTCATTAAATATTCTTTAAAAACATGATCTGTAGTAGTTTCCTAACACCTCATCATTTTTATTACACCATACTTTAATCATTCCCCTATTATCAGATTCTAGATTGTTTCTAACAATTTGCTATTAAAGTAATGCTGTAATGAACATTATTGTTCTAAAAACCTCAAATAACCTATGATCAAAGTAGTGGAAGAAAACAGATCTTGTCAAGACTCATTAGCTCTATACTATACACTATACGATAAGCACATACTGAGAGGCACTGTACATGCATCATCTCACTAAATCCTTGAAAATGTCAGTGACACTGATATATTGTCAGACTTAAAAATCAGAGATTAAATATTAAATAACTTGACTAATCAAAGTCATACTGTAAGTGCCAGGCATCAGCTTTGAACAAAATTTATTCAGACTCCAAAGCTTAAACTCTTCCACTAAGCCTTATGGCCTCTCTCATAACACAGGTATATTTCAAACAACACATTAGTTACTCTAGCCAACTGCTAAAACATGGCAAAAACATAAGATTCCTACCCTTCCTTGCTGCTCTAACTTTTCTAAATGTAGGTAGTATGGATCATAAAATGCAAACTTTAATTTAGGAATACAGACTTTCAGTACTGAAAGTATGGAAAAACCTCTCATTTCACAGAGCCTCAAAACTGAGGGTTTGAGAAGGAAAACACTTTAACTACACAAAATTTTAGCGTATGTATAAGTGGACATCTTACCGTCTTAGAACGCCAACACCTACAATAAGCTGCTTTAGCAAGACACAAGTCTTCAATGTTTATTTCATTCACCACTTTGGGATTTTCCTTTTGTATTTTAAGATTAATCAAGCTATCCTTCTGTTGTTTTTTCTTTGGGAGGAATGGACGAACTGCAAGGTAGCCAAGTAGTGCAAGTACACCAAGGAAAGGCAATAACCGAAGCCATTCTGAAACTAAACATGTACAGATGTGTTAGTCTGAGTGCTCTTGTAATAAAACTCAAATAGCATGCCTCATCCTTGAGCTGATTCTTTTATCCATTCTTTACTTCTTACCTTAACATCTTTACTATTCATCTTTAAAACCATGAATCAGTAAATCAAGCCACCTTTACCTAGGACCACCTTGTTTCATTTGTGGGCTAATTTGACACTTGTGAAATGGAAACAAAATTTTCAGATACAGGTCCTATATCAAATATCCTGTCATTATCCTATTTGTGTTTACCTTTATTTCAGGAATTATGACCCATAATCATAAGCAAAATTCAATGTGTGATATATTTTATAGGTTTAGACAATATTTCCACCATGTCTAAAAGCATACAACAGAATATCTGTATTTTACCATTCATATGTAGGTGTCCCAAAAAAAGTATATACACCCTATGAGTAATAATAAAGGTAGTGTTTATTAAAATACATTTCATTTTCAAAACTGAGCTATCAGCTATTAAAGTGTGTACACAATTTTTGGAGGACACCCTATATAATTTCAGACAGAACATGTTTTAATTTCTTTTACTTTCAATGCTTTATATACTTTGGTAAGGCATAGAAACACCTAGATGTTGTGTAAAGGCTATAATTTTAAAAAAACTAATTGAAATTTTCGTATACTGTGTTCTCACTGTCAGATACATTTTATTACATAAGTGTTTAAGTGCCTTCTTGAGTACTCAGCACCGCTTTGTATTATAAAGTGATGTAGTGATATAAATGAAATGGTCCCTATGCCTGTGGAGACAAACACACCGGGAAACTAAGATAAACATTTCAGCATGTATTTATCACATGTTGGATAGTGTCCAGCCTCTGCTGGGCTCTGCAGGGAATCCGTTCTGTTCTTAAAGTGATCATTTGACATCCTTCCCTAAGGGCCTACCTGGTACCTTGCTAGGCACTATGTAAAAATAGCTTAGTAGAGAAGAGAAAAACTGAAGATTATGTGTCCACACATACTAATAAATATTAATGATAATAGACTATGCTAAGAATGCAACTGTGTTTTTTCATTTAATACTTTGTTAGTTTGAACAACTGTATTTGGTAGGTACCACTAGTAGTCTCATTTTTCATGTGGGTAAACTGTAGCTTAACCATAGCTAGCCCAGGAAAGGAAGTCCAAAGGTTTTCTCAATCACCGTGAATCAAATACAACAGATACATTTTTGTTACGGGGCTAGGTACAGAAAACTTGGGTATAGAAACTCACCATGACAGAAAGTCCCAGATGCCTAGCAAGGGGCAAAACTGGGAAAACAGGAACCTTGTTCCCAGGGTAAACGATCTTCCCCTAGCACATGCTGGTCATGCAGTTTAGAGTCCCTGAATGTTTCCTCCCTAAAGATAACATCTAGGCCTCAGTTGTATTTCAGCTCCAGGCCCAGAAGAGCAGCAAAACCAGACAACTGGCACTGTGTCTGCCTCAGGACCAGATACACTGACTAATGACCCCGCCCCGGCACTGACCAATCAGTGGAGACCATCACCCGGAAACAGCCCACCTGGAAAGCTGATGAATATTCTATTGAGACACTCCCCTGAGACCTCCCCTAAGATTTCCAATAGCAAGAAGAGATAAATACACTCAGGACAAAGGACTCAGTGCACACTCCCCACCAGGGGAACATGCTGCCACCATCTCCTTCCCCCTCCTTGCCTCTGAGGGGACCCCAGGACACTTGCAACCAGGGGAGCAATGGACAGTGGCAGCTCGGGCTCGGTTTACCCCCTGAGCCTGCCCCCAAGGCCCCCTTCTCTCTCTGACTTCTCAGTGAGCCAGAGCAGCCCAGCCTAGGCTCTCCTGTTACTTCTGCTATGCACCTTCCTTGGTTCACTGTCCTAAGCATGGTTTTGCTGCCATCATGGTGTAGCCCTTCCCTGTCCTCATTCCTTTTAAATTTTTCTTTATTCACTGTCTGAGATGGCTATTTAGCCTGCCCGCACACCACCGACCTTAACCTTTCGATTTTATCTGTCCTCTTGCTAAAATTACTCTCGAGATAACTGTTCTTACTGTGGAACTACTGAAAGACTGGCTTAATGCCACCTCTTCCAAAATGAAACTATTTTTGAAGTAACACCATGCCAAAGGTTTGTTATGAGCTCTAAATGAAACAACCCATTTATGTATGTATAGCACCTATAAGGGTTCTTGGCACAGGAAAAATATACAATAAATGTTAGCTTTTAGTTAAGAGACTAAGGAGATTGGTAGCAACTCCCTTGAAAAAATATTTTGCCAACTCAACTTAACGCTATATGGTAGAAATTAGGGGGCAGGAGGTATAATCTTTTAGTCACCAGAATAAAGCTCTGTAAGGGTAAGGATCTCACCTGTCATGCTGGCTACTCTATTCTCAAAACCAAAATGGAGATATTCCATATAGATCCTTTGAATTAAACTTCTGGAAATGACAAAGAACTTCTTCTTGGGGGAGAGAAGTCTGTCTATAGATCTGTGTGGTCCAATATAGTAGCCACTAGCCATACTGTTTTGATTTGTACTCAAGATTTTGTTTTAATCAGATGTAAGATGACAGACACAGAGACAACGGCCTTGAAAGAAAAGTTTCCTACTTACAGTTCCCAAGAAGAGAGAGCACGCCATGCCACGCAGGACACATGGGAAAGTACCAGGGTTCATGGGGAGGAAGGTGACAGAAAGTGTGGGCACAAGCCTTTATTGTGTCTTCCAGGAAACAGCAAGGTAGAGCAGGGAAACAATCTAGGACTGAATACTTTCAGTGGGCTCTAGACTATTGACAGGTCCCTAGTTGTTTTATATTTGGCCCAGGGTGATTTAAGGCAGGGGAAATCCTGCGGAGTTAGATAAAGGAGGTAGTTAAGGTATAGGCTTTGGATTGGTTGATTTGTGTATGAAAGGTGAGCTCCACAGGCAACCTGTTTATTATCCCTGGTCCTGGGAGAGGCGAGTTCTCCAGGGCCAACAAGGCCCCCAAGATGTCAAAGCATCATAAAACATAGAAAGTAAAAAACATGATTAAAACACTGATGTGGCTATTTAAATTATTAAAATTAAGTAAAACTCAAAATCCAGTTTCTAAGACACACTAGTCACATTTCAACAGCTCGGCAGCCACACGTGGCTAAGAGGCTACTGAAATGATCAGCACAGAGAACATTTCCATCACCACAGAAAGTTTTTTGGATGGTGCTACAAAAGACCACAGTTTCTGTAAGTATAAACTCTATAGCACAGCAGGGCTACTCTGACAGCTTCATCTCCCACAAACATCCCATCTCTCAAGTACTCAAAGCCACCCCAAAGCTATTACCTAGTAGCAGCCTTCCTGTGTTCTTTGCATAAGGAATTCCTTGTTTGCCATGCCTACCTCTGGTCTATGACTCATTTGGGTAAAATCCTTTAAGACTAGGGTGACCTACTGCCTCCTCCAGAAGTCTTTCTTGATTCACAAAGCAAATTAATCACTTCCTAATGCTTTCCCAAGACCCTTTTCCACACGTCCTTCTATTACACTATTGTAATCTATTTATAAAGCTGACTCTCCCATAAGCCCGTAAGAAAAGGAGCTGTGTGCTACTCTTCTGGAACAAATTAGACACTTCAGATGTTTAATGAATGACTTACTGAATGAATAATGTAGAGCATAAATGTCAGTCCCTTTCTCACTCATCACACTGTACTGTAATTTATTTACACTTATCTTGTAGATCAGACAATTACCTTATATTGATATTGGTCCCAACAGCCAGTATAGTATCTTGAAATAGTAGTTACTCAATAGATGTTTGTTGAATGTAGAATAACATTAAGTATCATACTGTCTATTACAAAATTAAAAAGTCAAAAGAGGTTAAATGACTCGAAGTCAAAAAGTAAATGAATGGAAAAAAATACACAAAAACAAAGAAAAGTAAATAAATTAAGAATGTAAAGATGAAAACCTTAACTTAGATTCTTAAGTTTAGTGTTTCCTATCTCAGACCACAAATCTCAGGAAATAAATGGTGTTAATACTGTTTTAAAATCTACTACAGGAAACGTTCTTTTGACGCACTTAATACTTTGGCCCCTGACTAGATAGTCAGGTACTCCATGTTTTAAAAATTCTTGTGGCATACCGGTAGAAAATCGCTGATATAAAGTAATGAAAAGTACTATTATCTCCTACAACAAAGTAATGACTTATATAACAGTTTTAGTACAATATGCTTCTTAATGATAAACTTCATTTTAACTACAGAAAAGCTTTATAAAGGAAAATACTACAGCCTATAAAACTCAATTAGAAATCACTATTAATGCTGATTTTAGTAAAGAAATATGAAATACAGAAAAATCAAACAAGGAACTTTTAAAAAAACTTTTAAGACCAGCTATTTCCTATGAACCTGTTTGATATATGTTGAGCTATTACAGATATTTTAGCTACTGTGAAAAAAACCTGTTACCTACTAATTATTAGGTATAATGTATATTTTGTACAGTATATTTTTTATTTTGTTTTAGGATTATCAAAAATAGTATTTTTAAAAAATTTAGAAAAATATAAAAAATAAAGTAACTTTTAATCCCATCAGTTAAGAGTAAGTAACACTTTTTTGTATTTCTATGTTGTAGGTTTTGGTTTTTGTGTGTGTATGTGCATATATATATATATATGCTTTAAATACTTAAAACCCAAAAAGCAAAACTGATACCATGTTGTATATACAGTCTATATCATGCTTTTTTTCACTTAATATTGTATCAGAAACATTTTCCAATTCCCTAATATCCTTTGGAAACATGAATTTTAATGGTTATACCCACCTATCATGTCCCCCAATCACATCAGATCTACAAGGGCAGGGACCTTATTTGGCTGCATCACCACTGTATCCTTGGTGACTAAATGATGCTTGGCTCATTTTATTTTATATTGAGGCATAATTTAGTGTTTAGCCTGTTGATGTCTTAAGTGTTCAATCTGATAAATTTTTCAACTACATAGAACTGTGATCACTACCTAAAACAAAACAGGGTATTTCCATCACTCTAGAAAGTTCACACTTGTACAATCCCTTCTCTCTGGGTTCTTTCATCAATTTAAATGCTTAATAAGTATTTCTGAATGAAGAAATCTGATCCATATGCTACTGTTAAACAATTTCTTTTCAACTTTTTTACTATGTAATTATTAAATACCCACTACACAGAGATACTGTGCTAAAAGCAAGTGCAGCAGCTGCCTTATTTGTCTCTATGTATCCAGTGCTTATTACAGTGCCTGGCACAGACCAGGATTTCAAATAACTAATTCAAAGTTTATGTGTTGTATAAATCCAGATTTTCGTATACTTGGAATCAGGTTTCTTTGGTCTGTAAAATAGGAATAACAATAATTCATTCATTTGTTCAACAATACAAGTACCCACCACATTCCAAATATTGCACTAGGTGCTGGGGATACAGGCTGATAGTGAGATAAGGTCCCTGCTCTTATAGGATATACATTTTAGAAGAGATTAGAAGACTCAGTCCCTACTGCCAAAGAGCTTTCCACCTAGTATAAAACATAGATCTACAAAAAAGGAATATAGTACTGTGTACTATGTGCAGTCATAAGCAAACAATACAGTGGACAAAGGGATTAACTCTCTGCAAAGTTGAGCAAAGAGAAGGATTTGATACCTAAACAGGTTCTGAAAGATACTAACTATAGGAGTCCACAGGCAGATGGGAAGAGCCACAGAGAAGAAACGGCAAAGGCAAAGGCAAAGGCAGAGAGAGATGAAAAGTTTAGGAAGCTACATGCTACAGTACTGCTGGGATATAATGAAAAAGAGGGACTGCATAAGTGAGCAGGTGCCAGACTATGAAAAGCTCTGCTATAAAAGGGAACCACTGAAATACCTGAATATTAATATAACTGGAAAACTGTTCACTTATGAAATTACACTGGTATAGATGGAAGATGGATTAGTGGAGAAACATGAAGGAAGAGCAGAGAGGGCTAGTGGTAGGAGGGTAAAGAGGCAAGACCACCTCTTGAAAATCCACTGATACAACCTAGAAAAAAATAATGTAAGCTGAAACTAAGACAGTGGCCATCAAAGCAGAGAGAACAAACGGCCCCCCTAGCGTAGTGCATGTGCATGTGCGCGCACTTTTTCTGAGGAAACAGTCTTCACTGGGATCTCAGAGCAGGTCTGTGATCAACCCTCACTCACCTTGAAACATAAGACCTGCTAACTCAGGTGGTTCAAATCAATAGGATTTGGTGACTGATTAAGTACGGAGCTTGAGGCAAATACAGGAAGTGAAGCTCCTTCATGATTCCCAGATTTCTGGTTTCATTATCTGGATGTACGGTGGTACTGGCCTCAAATTGAAAAAAACAAAAACAACATAAGAAGGGCAGCTTTACGCATGACAAGAAAGTGCAGTATTATAGAAGGAAAAAATAGGGGGTGTCAACATTCTTAAAAAATGTAAGGGAAAGGCTCAAGTTCAACAGATACCAGCAAAAAGGGATACTGATGGATGGTAGAAGACAGTTTCCTTTGACGGAGAGTAAAACAGTTCCAGTGTGAAAGCAGCTCCGCAGTGCCTACCAGATGCCACCTGCCTCGCTCCCTCATCCCAAAACACACAGAGGGATAGAAAAAAAAAGACGACGCCACTGAGAGCGCTACAGGGGAAGTGCTATACTCAAGGAGAGCTTCGTTTCACTTAGGGCAAGAAGGTGCCTCAAGTATTAAGGGTTTTAGAAGACAAGCCATGATTTGAAGATAAAAGTATGGGAGAAGATCAGGGGTTGCAGAAAGGAGAGAAGCATTTCTGGCTGCAGTTAAGTCAAAGATGGAACTGTCTGACCTCTATGTTCAATCCGTTAAAAAGGTGTCCAGCTGGCAATCCTTTGTTTACTCGTTTGAATGTAAAAGGAGGATTAAATTTCCTTAAAATTTTTCCCTTAATTCAAATATTTTCACTTCTGACAGACCTTCTTCCACTATCAATGACATGGTGCCTGTTACCAATTTTTTAAAATATGTTTTTATTGATTTTAGAGAGAGAGGAAGGGAGGAGAGACAGAAAGAGACAGCGATGAGAGAGGCGTAATTCTGCTGCCTCCTGCACCCCCCGACTGAGGATCGAGCCCACAACCCGGGCATGTGCCCTGACTGGGCATTGACCCAGGGACCTCTCAGTGCACAGGACAATGCTCAACCAACTGAGCCACACCAGCCAGGGCTCCAATTTTTAAAAAAATCACCTGTTTCTAATTTAAAAAAAATAAAAATCAGACACTAGTACTATTAATACCGAGCATGGTTCCAATATTCATTTTGTAATGTTCTACTTCTCACTATTAAGATAAACAATAAGTTTAAGAAGGTAGAGTGAAAGAACCAGCACTGTCAGAGAAACAAAACCTAGACAGAAAAATGTATTTCAAAGCAACTTGAGGAGCAAGTGATTTTATAACACCAATTTTCTGAAAGTTTAGATACTGTTAAAAGAAAGTATCTCCTTAGAAGAGATTGAATTAAGAAGAGGCAGATTCAACCTTTTATGTAGATGGGCTAGCTATCACACCCTACTCCTTGATCAAGATATATAAACAAATTCAGTGACAAAAGCATTGTTAAAAAGTACATATAGACATACATAGGTCTCAATGAAGAACTATATTCTAAGGAACCAGGACAGATTTTTTCCCCCCTTTCAAAAGGTTGCATATAATGATATCATAAAAATAATATTGGCAATTTGGTTGCTGATAATTTTATAACATTTTCTTATGTATCATTTACAGGTAAGACACAAACAATTTCTATTTCTGAACTTTAGAAAGATAAAAGTAAAATATTTTCAATGGATGGCTTTATCATTATTACTTCAAACCTAACACAGACTATTCAAGACAAAAGGGCAAATAAAATGAAATTAATAATCAATGTTTAAGTTTTTTTCCCCATTCATTATTACGAACAGAACAGTGTCACCATATCTAGAACACTGCCTGGCCCATAGTAAGTATTCAGTAAATACCTGATAACTCAAGGAATTTTAAATTGCAAAGTAGTTATATGGAAGAAAATGTTTCAATGAGATCGTTCTCTACAAAGGCTAATCTCTTTAATTACACTGATTTTTAACTATAGTGGGTCTAGTTAGGAAGAGGGGGAAAAAACATTTACAACTTATAGTAACTATGTAAATATTTTCCTAAATTCTAAAAAAAAAAAAAAAAAGTTTTCTAAAATAAAATTCTTCAATCTTTCAGAAATAACCTTTATTATTTACTTGTTAATAAATTAAACTCTTTAGTTTGAACTTAATGATTTATTATATTTTCCTATTGAGAAAACTCACCTTTGGTTAATTTCTTTAAAAAAAAAAAAGGTACAATTTACATATGATAAACTGATCTTAGGTGTTTAGCTCTGGGTTGTGACAATTAAATACACTGTAGTCTCCACTGAATGTGTAAAATATTTCCATCGCCCCACAAAGTATTCTCCTGCCCCTTTCTGGTCTATCTCCCACCACTGATTTCTATAACTAAAGCTTTTTTCACTCAACATAAAGTTTTTGAGATTCACCAGTGGATCAGTAATTCATCCCTTTTTATTGCTAACAAGTATTCCACTCTGTGAATGTATCATAATTTGTTTATCCATTTTCCCACAAGTAGATACTTGGAAAGCTTCCAGTTAGGAGCTGCTATGAACATGCTTATATGTCTTTTTGTGGAAATATGTTCTCAACTCTGTTCCACTTCTAAATTCTCTGTTCAAAGTTGGCCCTTTCTAGATAAATAAAGCTAATACGCTTAAAGCTGTTAGCTCTGATATGTTTGTTTCACTGGGATAAACACTGCCTTTAGGATCAAAACCATTTCATTTCAAAGCAGCAAACTAGTCCAAGTGGGGAAAAACTACTATATTCCAAGTTTAATAACTAGCTTTTAAATCTAGAAATAAATAATTTTCTGACTTTAGAATGGGAGATGCTTTTCGTTGTTCTATTTTAAAAGTTTATTATGACAGGGAAAGCTTTTTAAAGGTCAAAAGTATTAGAATACACTCCACTTCCAAAGGGCAAAATCGTACAAATTTATCTTAAAAGCCTCACTCTTAAAAATGTGACCTAAACTAAAATAGATAAGTTGTCTCTGGTAGATAAGGACTGTCTGTAAATACTGTACAGTAATAGTTAAGTAAGGATCTCCAAGTGTTTACTAAGAATGCAAAGTCATCATGAGAGAGTCAATTTTTTTTTAAACCGCTGGATCTAAATACGGAAGGAAAAACAGGCAACAATAATGTGAACTATAACCTTTTTTTGCCCTAATTGTCATAGGATCGAAAATGAAAATACTTTTGGTCTCCTAGACATTTACACAATTGCTGAAAGTTATCTTTCAGGTTTTTATTTCAACAAAGTCTAAGTATGGATTCTATACAATAAACTCATCTGAGGTGGTTAGCTCTGGGTTGTGACAATTCAAGGGAGCCAAACGTCATTAGCTATTCTGAAGGAGAGATTCAGAGTGGAAACTGCTTTTCTTCCATAGTGCTTCAAAACAGAATCTACAGCTGCTACAGTCATTGTCCAGATCAAAACAGACTATCTCATTTTTTTTTCATAAAGTAGGTATTAAAACATGTTCATGTTTCCAATACAAATAAGCAATACAATGAGAACCAAATTGTAGACACATTGTAAGGGACTTAAGCTAAGTATGTACTATTAAGATATTTACCAGAGTTGTCATTATTTCTGAGAATCAGTCCTCACATTAAATATTTAAAAGCTTTAAAGAGGAAGTTACTATATAAGAGAGTATTTTTTTTTCTTGACTGTTAAAAATTCAGCAGTTCACTTATGCAAATTATTAAAAAGGTAAGTTGGCAACTGGGAACAAATGTCGCAAAATGGTAATATCCTTTTCACCTGGTATTATTATTTTAGTGACTATACCCAAGGTTATAATTCAAAAGAGAAAAAAATAACAACTGGTATTGGTACGGGCTACTTACCACTGAATATTATGAAAAAAACATATATTTTCATACAAACATTCCAAATTTCCAGCTTCAGGGGAATGGTTAGGACTAATTTGGTGTTAATCTAAAGTAAGATTATATAGTTAGAACAAGATGAGGAATACATAAAACTATGTAAAGTAATTAAGTAAAAGAAATAATAAAGGGGAAAAAACACAATTTTACGCAATTGCTGCAATTCTATCAGCATAAACTGGTTGGACCAAAAGACTTTGATATTTATAAACACTTGATTTGAAACAGTTTTTTCATTTTATGTTACTTTTATGTGGCTTCTGATGTTTAGATGTTTCTTTTTAATATTTTATTATTCAGCTACCATGGTTTCTATTAAATTACAAACTTTCTACTAAACCCTTTAACATCTAAAATGTTAGTATCTCACAATCCACTTATCTACAGAGCAACTGTCTCTGTCCATAATTCAAAGAATCTCTAGATTTGTAACAGTCATCTAGTTTCCCCATCTAAATCTATCCGCCCACCAGATTCTGCCACTTTTTTATTTTTTAAATCTCTGAGAGGGGCTATTTGTTTGGAGAGATTTCCTTAATTAAAAAAGATTTATTTTTTACTTCCTTGTATTGGAGTCGAAATCACCTTCAAATAATTTTCACTAATTTAGTCCCAGCTGTCTTTTGGTCTACACAAACTAAATGTTCCAGTCAGGCCTCCAAATGCTGTGTATTAAGTCAGCTAACAGGGACCTCCAGGCTGCTCCAAGCTAAACAAGCCTATTTACCTCAAAATTGTCTTAATTCATGTTTAACGTCCCCTGATACTCGGAACATAAGTTCAATGTTTGCTGAACCAATATGGCTTTTTCCCCCTTAACATCCTAATCAAGCTTTCAGTCTGGTTTACAAATATCCCACGTACACTGTAATGCTCGGAACTCAACAAAATCTTTCAAGTGCTGCCTGCGTTCTGGAAAACTTCATCCTTTAGATTTGAAATCCTGAGTTACGGGCTTTCTTTTTTTATTTATAAACGAAGGGCCTTAAGTACATAATGTTACATATATAAATTTAACTTCCTTTTCTAAAATTGGACCATTGTACTAGCCTTTGAACCCTTTCTGGCTAATGTATCTTTCCTCCAACTTCAGTTACAACTGCCTGCAGGCGCCGAGTGACCGAGGCGACCTCAAACGCCCCACGGTAGGTCATCTCCTCCCTGAGGGAATGGAGATTACTTTCTAATACTGTTACTAAACAAAACTGTCGCGTACATATTCCGTGTGTCTGTGCCTCTCCCACACACACTCACACCCACACGCTGCGCGCAAAACCCAGCCGCGCGCCGGCGCTGCCTGATACACAGCGGCTTGGAAAAGGCGGCTGTTTCGGCTTTAAGCAAGCGCACTGCAGAGAGCGACGGAGGTGGTAAGATGAGCCCGGTCCCAGCTCAGCACCTTCTCTGGAAAAAACCGCTCTCGCCACGGAAGGAAGCCGGAGAGAGACGAGGCCACGCGCCCCGAGCCCCCGGCCCGGAGGAGGCCTCCCCGCGCTCCCGGCGGCTGCGCCGACGCGCGCCCGCCGTCACCGGGTCACGCGCCACCCGCGCAGCTCCGCCCCGCCCCTCGGCCCGGAACCTTGCGGACCCCCGCCAACCCCGCCCCCGCCTCGGGAAGCGCGCGAAGATGGGCACCGGCTGAAGGCGGGGATTACCTGTCAGCCGGGCGAACCCGGTAATGCTCTCGGGGACTGGGAGTCGCTTAAGATACGCGGGGAGCTGCACCTTCACGATGCGGGCCACGCTCTCCAGCACCATCCTCTCCGGCGGCGTCCGCTCCTCTCCCGAGCCCCTGCCGCGCCTGCGCCAAGAGCCGAGGCGGACGGCGGGCCTTGGAAGGCCGAGTGCCTGCGGGGGGCGGGGCTGCGACCCCGGGGAAGCGAGCTGCCCGGCGCCGATTGGCAGCGGGCGAGTGACGTGCGCGCCGGGCGGGCGCCGAGGGGCCGCGGGCGGCCGCGGGCTCCGGGGCCGCGGAACAGGCCGGGAGCCGGCCCGCCCTGGGTTAGGGTCTGGCGGAGGTCCCTCGGCGTGGGCCTTCGACGTGTGTGGACGCTGGAGGTCCCTAGAAAGGATGTCGTGTGGGTGAGATAAAGCACGGGAGTGCTTTGTAACCTGCAGGTGCCTTTCAGAAGCGGGGTTCTGCCACGTCTCCTCACTGCTGCCCCCCCGCCTCGGCCTTTTCCAAGAAAAGGTCGGGTGCTCTAGGATGTCATACTCGCCGGAGACGACCGCCGCCCCCGCGGTGCTGACTGCTCCCTGCCCCGACCCCGGGGTTTACAGAGCAGCTGGAACGCCCGACCCAAGCCAAGCGGCTCGCAGCTTTGCCCTCGCGGCGGGGCCCCTCCGCGGCCGGAGGACTGCCCGCTCACACCGGCCCGCGGCGGCCCTCGGGTGTTGTCCGTTCGTTCTGCAGATCAGTTTTTCTCGGTGAACGAAAACTGGGAACGGGATAAACATACAGCCTTACGGTTTCTTTTCTGTTTTGTTGCAGGGCTTCTGCTGCAACCTCAAGTATCCGTGAAGATCTTTCAATTTTATTATATTTTTATTAACATCTTTTTAAAAATTGAGGGGCGTAAGGAGACAGCTTCACTCTCTTGAAACCCCGTTCTTGGCATGACTTCTGTTGCTTATTTTTTGTTTTGATGTAACGCGCTCGCGGACTGCGTGTTGCGTATGTCGCTGTGACTGAATCCGCGCCTCACTCCAGCTCTGAACGTCACTTGCCAACAGCGCACAGTACCAAGAACTGCGATGGTCGTTTTCATTTTGTGTGACTTAATGTAACAGCCAGTTGTAATAAATACATTTCACTTTTTATTTTTCCCTTGGTAGTTTCATTTTAAAGTGAGAAAGGAATCTTTTTAAAGCAACCTTTCATTGGATTGTTTAAATTTGTGGTTGTCCAGGACTCACTTCAGCAAACCCCTGCCCAGCGTCTGCCATGGCGCACATACCCCTGCTCCCAAGTGTGGCCAAGGGGAAGCTGGTTGTGGGGTGTGGGGCATTGAGGATGAGCTTAAATTAGTGAGCTGGGATTTCTCCATGTGTGATTTCTCCTTCCTTCTTCATGAAGGGCTTTGAGGTCTGGGCTGGAGTTGGGGTAGGAAGAAAAGGGGAGCAGGCTTCAGGCCAAAGGCTGGGGAGCGGCTCTCCCTGCACTCTTGTTCTGGTACTGGACCCTCAAAATGTTGAATTCTAAATTTGCACCTGACCTGTAGGTTTTATGCAGGGATATTTGTCAAGGCAGAAGAGTACAACCTATTTCATTGAACTGTTTATTAGTTTGGTTTAAATCTTAAATCGTTAGGCAGATGGAACGTGGGTTTCTGTTTGTACTCTTGCCCTGAGCCCTGCAAATGTGGTAGGTGGTTGTAGCTGGTCACCTATCCCTGTTCATTTCCAGATAAATTCTGCAGTAGAACTTTGTATGGCATAAGGGTCACTGACTCACCTTGTGAAGTAAAATTTTTCTCAACTGAAAAATAAGTGAATAAATTTGTGGTTGTCACTGACTAAAAAATAACCATAAGAGTTGATTGCAATCTAGAAAACTGATTACCTGTCATTTTACTCTGTTCAAAATTGTCAAAGAACACTTACAATGGGAATTCTATTAAGATGTTTAGGTACAGGTTCATGTTCATGAGCTTGAGCAATATAAAAGTGATACACCAAGTGATGATAAAAAGGTTGGTGTTCACATTAGGACTTCCTTTCAATTTCCTTTTGGGAGCTTGCTTTTGGTTTGATGGAAGAAGGACCCTAGAGCTTATCCCTAATATGATGATCTTAAACATCCCTGTCTTCTGGACTGCTCTGTTGGCAGTTATCTTTAATCGCTGCTGGTCTGATACAGAGACACCACTGAGGAGATGGTTGAGGTAGACACAAGCTGGGAGTGAGGCACACTAAGGGAAGAAAAGCTTGGAGAATGCCACTAAAGGCTTTGTGGTTTTGACAAGGGCAAAACAAGCTGTATTGAGATTTTTAAGGCTTCTAAGTTTTTCTTTAAAGGAATTAAAATATATACCTCAATTAGGAGAAATAACAGTAAAAGGCTCAAGTGCCAAATGTGCAATGTGATGTGACCACTACCGAGATCAATATATATAGAATATATACAACATCCCCGAGAGCTGCTTTGTGCCCCTTCTAACCACCACCACCACCATTCTGTCTTGCTTTGCATTCTCTTGAACTTCATATAAAAGGAATTATACAGTATGTAGTTTTTTGTATGAATTACTTCCCCTGAGCAGTTTATGTGGATAGCTGATTTGCTATTTACAAGTAGAAGAGATGTAGTGAGTGGAAGTCTATATGGATGGTGGATAAGCATTTTTCTTTTTTTAATTTAGAGGAGGCGTGGATGTATACATTACCTATTTATGATGCGTTATATGAGCTAGGCTAATGTATAAAAGGAGAATTTCTAACCCGACCAATTTTTTAAAAATCCTTATGCATTATAGGGAATATTTTCTTAGATTCCCTTTACTTTAAATTTATATCCAGTTTTATTCATATTTTTTAAATCGCATTTCATTTCCACAACCCTGCCTTCTTGGCAGTACATGAAATGGGCTGAAGATAGTATTGTCCTAAATAGAAGTGACAGGATTATCCAACCACCTTCTGAAATGCTGTCCAACAGAATCTGGTTTTGTTAGCATTAATTCTTATATTTAGACTCCATTTCTAAAACACATAAAGATACTCTGTTGTCAGAAAAGGCCATACAAAATAATATGTGAATAAGGTTAAAGGCGTTAGTATTTAATGTTAAAACTTGAGTGAGCTTTAGGCAGCATGGCTCAGTTGGTTGAACACTGTTCCATGCACCTAAAGGTCGCAGGTTCCAGTCCCGGTCAGGGCGCATACCCAGGTTTGGGTTCCACCCCCAGTTGGGGTGCGTGTGGGAGGCAACCGATTGATGTCTCTCCCCTCCCTCTCTCTCTAGAATCAATAAAAACATACCCTCAGATGAGGGTAAAGAAGCGGGCAGAGGACCTGAGCAGACGCCTGTCCCAAAAGACACAGAGGGCCAGCAGATACGTGAAAAGACTCCCAACTTCACTAGCTACTGGGAAATGCAAATCAAAACTACAGTGCGAGCCCGGCCGGTATGGCTCAGTTAGTTGAGCGTCATCCTGTGCACAGAAGGTTTAACGGCTTGATTCCTGGTCAGGGCACGTACCCAGTTTTCGGGTTCATGTATGAGAGGCAACCAATTTATGTTTCATGTCGATGTTTTTCTCTTTCTCCCTCTCTAAAATCAATAGACACATTTTTTTAAAAAAACTACAATGCAATACCACCTCACACCCATTAGAATGGCTATTATCAATAAGACAAATAACAAGTGTTGGAGAGGTTGTGTGAAAAAGAAACGTTGATTCACTGCAGGTGGGAATGTAAACTGGCCCAGCTGCTATGGAATACAGTATGGTGGTTCCTCAAAAAAGTAAGAATAGAGTTACTGCCCAGCTGGGCGTGGCTCAGCAGTCAGGCATCGACCTAGGGTGCAGAAGATCGCAGTTTGATTCCGGGCCACGGAACACGCCTGGGTTGTGGGCTCGATCCCCAGCAGAGGGTGTGCAGGAGGCAGCCGATCAATGACTCATCACTGATGTTTCTCTCTCTCTCTCCCTCTCCTTTCTTCTCTCTCAAATCAATAAAGATAGATTTTTAAAAATAAATAAATAAAAACTTTTAAAAAGAACAGTTACCATATGACCCAGCAATTCCTCTTCTGAGTATCTACCCAAAAAACTCAAAAACATTTATTTGTAAAGATATATGCACCCCTATGTTCACTGCAGCACTATTCACAGTGGCCAAGACATGGAAACAACCAAAGTGTCCTTCAACAGATGACTGAGAAAAGATGTGGTGCATGTCTACTATGGAACACTACTCAGCCATAAGAAAAGATGAAATACTGCCATTTGCGAAATAAGTCAGTCAGCAAAAGCTAAGAACCATATGATTTCACTCATGTGGGATATAAAACTGAAACTCACAGACACAGACCACAGTACAGTGGCTGCCAGAGGGATGAGGGTGGGGGTGAGGGTAGGTGGTAAAGCATAAAGAGGGCCAAATAGATGGTAACCGAAGATTATTTGACTTGGGGTGGTGGGCACTCAATGCAATGTACAGATCATGTATCCCAGAGATGTACACTTGAAACCTATATGATCTTATTAACCAATATCACCCAATAAATTTAATAAAAAGATTTCTGTAAGTATGAAATGCTCTAGGGGACCCCACGCAGATCCTAGAGTTCTTTGTGTATCTCCCGTCTCCCTTTATTCTACAAAAATAACAATTAGACAAAGTAGATTGTACAAGTTCATAGAAAAAAAATTTCAAATGCTTCAAAATTCTGTAGGAAAATTACCTCTAATTCAGAATTCTCTACAGGCCAAATCTGTCAATCAATCGTGAGACTAGAATAAAGTTATTTTCAAACCTAAAAGATCTAAAAAAATATGCATTCCATCCATCCTTTCTCACAAAGCTAATGGACGATATGCACCACCTAAATGAAGATGAAAACAACAAGTAGAACATGTGATCAAGGAAATAGGACAATAGTAAGAGAATAGTAAGAGGAATTGCTGATGGATGGATTGGAACAGCAAGATGAAATTAATATTTGAACAAACTGAGAGACCTATCCTCCTGGACTAGCTTGGAATTAATGATTATTACATGAAAAACTAAGCAAGTTTTTAAGAAGTATTAAATCTATTCACAAATTTTTAAGGGATAAACCTTATTTAAGAGTTATTTTGACTTTGGTCTTCGGCCTTTCTTACATTATACTTCCCCTTTGTTTAGGAGGAACCACATTTTAAGTGCCTTGCCTTACAGTTCTAACAGGAAACTCAGCAAACTGGAAATAAAACCAAAATTTGAGAAACAAAACTGGTATCTGTAAATTAATAACATGGTAAAACTTTCAAAATTATATTTCATAATACTTTGTAGTACTAAAAACAAGCAGTATATAGAAATTGTCTAATAGAAAATTCCTACAGACAGGTGGTAGAATACAGTGAGCTTTAAAAAACCTTTCTACGTTATAATTCTGTGAGTGTATATTGAGAAGCCACTTTTGCAGTCACTGACTAGAAAAAAATTACAGTTAAGAGATAATTGATACATAGATACATGCATATGTACATAAGAAAAACTGTAATTTTGTAGATCTTTGAAGTTTCTATTTTTTTTAGAAGCCACATTTTTTGCCTTAGAAATTCCATGCTTACTGTAATTTTCATATATAATCATTAAAATAATAGGGCAGATTCTTACCTCAGAAGTTTATAGAACAAGCCTACTCCTAGTGCTGACAAACTAGGCATTAAAGGAAACAGGAATCTGACTAAAGTTTGATACTGCTATTGTACATAGAATAAATTTGAGATTTGATGCTTTGTGGCATTATATTAACCTTTTGTTTATATTTTGCCTTGGAGCTTGTAAACTCAGAGATAGCTGAGTCTTGTATGGAATAATGCAAGTCAGATTAAAGGCATCCAATACTATCTTGTTAACGGCTGATTTGTTAAGAAAATATGTAGGTTATAAAAATTTGGAAAGAAACAACTTAAGAACATAACCAATGCCAAGTATATAGCAAATGGATAATTTTCTGGTTCCTCCATGTCATATTAACTTAAAATAACAAACATGTCAATTATGCTCTTCACATCTTTTCAGCCACATTTCCCTTTTGTTCTCATAATTCTTAAGCATATTGTTTTGTGCTACTCCTGACTGACATACTATTTTTGACAGATTACTTCTTTAAATCAGAAACTTTAAATTTCACTTAAGACTTTCTAACATGCAGTTTCCTTAGGTATTACCAAATGTGTTCAGACTATTCATTTGCTACCTTAGTACTAATCATTCTATGCCTGGCCCATGGCGACAACCAGCCTGATATTTAACCTCTAGCCGCCAACTCTAAAATATCCTTTACGAAGCTTTAAAAGTAGTTTTATCTAAATGAAGTTTTTAAAATACATTTAATTTTTTTTAGAGCAGTTCTAGGTTTACAGAAAAATTGGGCAGAAAATGCAAAGCTTGCATATGACACCCCACATATACATGTGTACCCAGCTTCTATTGTTAACATCATGCATTAGTGTGGTGCATGTTACAACTGATGAACCAATATTGATATTAACTAAACTCTTTGTGTTGTAAGATTCTAACAAATGTGTAATGTCATGCATCCAGCATTATAGTATCATAGAGAATATTTTCACTGCCCCTAACCCCGTGTCACAAACTCCTGGCAACCACTGATCTTTTTATTATCTCTGTAATTTTGCCTTCTAAATGAAATTTTTATTGTCATTTAAAACCTCAATCTCTGAAGTAGATCCATATGTGTGAAAAAAGCAAACTGCAGAACATATGTATACTATCCTATTTATAAAATTTTAAAACCATGTATATACACATATTTGATTATACATAGAAAATTTCTATAAGGATACGTAGAAAAGTGATTACTTCTGTGGAAAAAATAGGGGAGAGTTGATGAGCACTTTTACCTTCTAATTACCTTCTATTTTGTTTGAATTTCTTACCATGTACAAATATTGTAATTTATAAATATTTTAATTATAAAATAAAAAAAGTTCCTGGATGAAAGTTTTTCAAACATGAAAGCACTGAAAACTGCAAAGGAAAAACCTCTAGCGATTTTAACTGCATAAACGTAATAAAGTTCTACACCTTAAAAGCATAATAAAATCTGATCCACCCTGCTATTATTTATCCATGACGTTCTTTAAATTCTCACATGATTTTTTAATGATTTCTTGTTCCTTCTTTATATATTACTAACCTCCCACTGAGCTTCTTGACTCCTACTTTAGGCTTAGTTTCATTTTTAAATTACCCTGCTTTATTATTATTTTCTTAATATGTCTTTATTGATTTCAAAGAGAGGAAGGGCGAGGGAGAGAGATAGAAACATCAGTGATGAGGTAGTCCTTGATCGGCTGCCTCCTGCACGCCTCCTACTGGGGATCGAGCCCACAAGCCAGGCATGTGCCCTGAGGATCGAACTGCGATTTCCTGGGTCATAGGTTGGTGCTCAACTGTGGAGGCACGCTGGCTGGGCACCCTGCTTCATTTACATAGCAAGTATTACCTTCTGAAATGGCTTGTTAATCCATTAGATATCTAGTTGTTTGTATGGTTTTATCTTTGTCCCCAATGCCATTTCTCACCACTCATAAGTAAGTTACACAAGAGTAAAGCTTTTTGTCTGTCCTGTTCACTGCTTGGTAGGTGCTTAATAAAAACCTGTTGCATAGCCCTAGCCAGTCTGGCTCAGTGGATAGAGCATCAGCCTATGGACTGAAGGGTCCCGGGTTCAATTCTGGCCAAGGGCACACACCTCGGTTGCAGGTTTGATCCCCTGCTCCATCTGGGGTGCATGCGGGAAGCAACCAATCAATGTGTCTCTCTCACATCAATGTTCCCCCCCCCTTCTCTCTCTCTCTCTGTTTCTCCTTTCTACTCTCTCTGAAAAGCAATGGAAAAAATATCCTCAGGTGAGGATTAAAAAAACAAAAAGCCTGTTGCATAAATAATTGAATTGTTTTTTAAATTATTAATTACATTTTATAAATTATAAATTTATAAATTATTAATCTGTTCCTTTAATTCTTCAATTGTATATGTTAATTTGCTGCATTATACAGTCAACATACTCCTCAGGTGTCTAGATTATTTTGGCTCACAAGCTCATATTTTCTGTTACCCTTTCTTATCATGGATACGGAAGAAGAGCAGAAGAGCAGGCCTTAGTTTTTATCCCTTCCCACAAGTTTAAGAATCAGAGAGCAGAGCGCTCCAGGCACCACAGAAGAGCTACAGGGCTCTATTTTCTGTTTGCTGCTGTTTGAGTGGACAACTCCTCTGGTAAAGAATTGCCTTGGCACTCATAGTCCAGCAGAGGGCCGCTGTAATTCACCAGCACCCTGGAGGTTTAAGGAAGGAGTGGGGGAGTGAATGTCCCAATTCTCAGTCTCCGGTCAGCCCACACTCTCATCAGCAACTCCAGCAGACTCTTTATATTATTTCACACTGGGAAGCCTGTTCTGTTGCTGATGATTTCTGTAGCAATCAGTCGTCTGGCACTGATTGTCCCAAAACAATGTGGGGGAGTGGCAGGAACAATACTTAAAAACTTATGCCTAACCCTAACTGGGGTGTCCTCACAGTTTTTTATATTATTCTTCAATATCATTTTTTTGTTTTGTGTAGTTACCCAAAGTTGGAGAGTAGAAGCTTACAGCCCTTACTAGTTCTCCATTTTCTCAGGAACCATAGATAAGAAACCTACTTTAAGTATAAAGATACAGATAGGCTAAAAGTGAAAAAATGGAGAAAGATCCACCAAGTCAATACTAACTAAAAGAAAGCTGTAGTTGCTATATTCAGACAAAAGAGACCTCAGAACAAGGAAAATTATCAGGGATAGAAAGGGGCATTACATGATGGAGTAAATTCTCCAAAAATATACTCCAACAGTCTTTAATGTGTGTGCATTAAAATAGCCAGGGCATCCCAGCCAGCCGTGGCTCAGCAGTTAAATGTCGACCTAGGATCCAGGAGATTGTAGTTCGATTCCTGGTCAGGGCACGTGCCCGGGTTGCGGGCTCATCCCCAGTCGGGGGCGTGCAGGAGGCAGCCGATCAATGACTCTCATCATTGATGTTTCTCTCTCTCCCCCTCTCCCTTCCTCTCTCTGAAATCAATAAAAACATATTTTTTAAAAAAAATAGGGCAAAAACAGAACAATAAGGAGAATAAGGAAATCCACTGTTACAGACTTCATCACCCCTCTTTCAGTAACAACAGACCAACCTAGAAGGTAGAAAATCGGTGAGTTCATAGTTGAACTGTGTAGTGCCATCAATCACTATCTAATTGGCATTTATAGAACAAATACTTCACCTAACAACAACAGAATATACATTCTTCTCAAAATAAAAATAAAATTGTATGCAAACGAAAATAACTTGTGTGCAGCCCTGGCCGGGTGGCTCAGTTAGTAGGCGCTTTGTCCAGTACACCAAAAGGTTGGGTGTTCAATCCGCAGTTGAGGTGTGTACGGGAGGCAACTGATCAATGTTTCTCTCTCACATAGATGCCCCCCCCCAAAATCAATAAAAATCCTGGGGTGGGGATTAAAAAATAATAACTTTTACATAAAAAGACAAACATAAAGTTAATAAGTATACAATTAAGATAGAAAAATATTTGCAAGGAGGTTTAAGATCTACAATATTGAAAGAGCTCTTAGAAATTCATCAAAGGTAATCACTATCCTGACTTCTAACACCAAAGTACTACTCAAGGGAGGAATGCTTCCTAGGAAACATGGTTTTGATTAATTAGAAGTGGATACTGTTCACTGGTAAGTTTGGTCTGTGTCACTAACCAACAGGGCAGGGGAGGGGTCCCTTTATTTATTTATTTTCAATCCTCACCCAAGGACATTTATTGATTTTAGAGAGAAAGGAAGGGAGAGGGAGAGAAACGTCAGTCCGTTGCCTGCTGCCTCCCACACACTCCCCGACCAGGGATCAAACCTGCAACCTTTCCATGCCCAGCATGACGCTCAATCACTGAGCGACTCCAGGCGGGTGCGGACTCATTTTTAATGTGAGAAACTTTACTGGATGCTCTCTGCCCCCTCTCCATCAAAACATACAGCGTGCTGGTTGTATATATGTTTACTCTATATAAGTAAATATAGAATAAATAGAATAATGCATTTATGTATGTTATATATGCATTATTTATATATAATAAATAATAAATGTCCAGGTCCCTGCAGTAACACTTACTCAGGCATTTATAACTCAAATAAGGGAAATATTGTTAAAAACAAAGGCACTGCCCTGGCCAGTGTTGCTCGGTGGTTAGAGCATCGGACCCAGCACCAAGGGCATGTACCTGGGTTGCAGGTTCTGTCCCAGGCCCCGAACGGGGTGCATGCGAGAGGCAAACAATCAATGTGTCTCTCTCACATCAATATTACTCTCTCTCCCCACCCCCTCCCCCCTTTCCATTGTCTCTAAAAATCAATGAAAAAATATTCTTGGGTGAGGATTAACAAAACAAAACAAAACAGGCATTATCTCAGGAAAGCTAAAAGTATGTTTGAAGGAACGCGAGGGGCCGTTTCATTAGAGATTTTACATATAAAAGCAGAGATGAAGTTTTGATTTCTATTCTCTATACAATAGGAAACCACTGAAGACTTTATTGTGGTCGCCTTTTAACAAAAGCTGTGTTTAGTCTGACAGTGATATGCAAGATAGACCAGAAGGGTAGAGGCAAAGAAACCCATTAGGAATCCACAGTAATGGATCAAATATGAGTTAACGAGAGACATGGCAGTGTAATGAAAAGAATGCTGACGTTAGAATCACAGGACTTGTAACTACTGGTCTTGTCAACTTGGACAAGTCATTTAACCTTTCTGCTTCTGCTTCCTATTTACATGCCAGTTACCTTATGGGCCTTCAACAGAATGATGACATGCTAATAACTTTTGCTTAACTCACAGAGTGGTTATGCAAACATAATGGCGGGTATCTTTTTAAATGTACATTATAAAATTAAAGCTGTAATCTGCATTTGAAGGCCTTAAGAAATAAAAATGGAGACTGATAAGAGAAGGGTGAAAGAAAAAGATTACTCCAATATATTGAATCTTGGTCACTAGAAATAGGTCAGTCAGAAGAGGAGCTGATTTTGGAAATTAGGAAGGGGGTTAGGGAGAAAATAGTGCTTTACTTAATATTAATTGTGGAAATGTTCACCAGGCATTTCTCTGTTACATTTATTAGTTTCATATAGTATTTGGTATTTTTCATGTGAGATTATTCAATCTTTTTCAAACAATTTTAAATTTCTAGAAAGAGAAGTTATCTCTTTGGGAATTTGTACTTCCTCATTTTTAATTTTTTAAAAAATCTTGCACCTGATTAATTTGAACAGCAAGGAAAATAAGCTTTATTCTGTAGCAAAATATTGATGTTTTTGAGGAATTAAGTGTTTCACAACGGTGAATTCTCCATATAATTGAAGCTTCAATTATTCATCATGGACAGTGAACCAGTGCAGTCTGAAGGGCACTATTATTACTGCTGTACTGGTAAATGTTTGACAACTAGCTCTCCGGGAAAGGAAAAGAAAAAGAAAAAAAGTTCCGATTTATGGTGTTTGCAAATTTCTCTAGGGTGCATACTGCCACTGTGCCCAATCTCAAGCTGCCACAGGCCATCGCTGAGCACGGAATTCGAAAGAGGTGTACATGACCAAACTGTAACAACGATACTCCCACCAAGTGGATACAACAGACACAACCACAAAAAGGCAAATAGGAAAATGATTAGGAAGTCTTGGTTACTGAGTCTTATATATTGAGTTTTAATATAATTGTTAGATATGATCATTAATGTTTAATAATGGTTGTGCTTAACAGTCAATCTGTAAAACTCCTAAACGTTTTAAAATCGGCGCTCACCAGGCAACATGAGCAGCCTCGAGCATACCGCTGCTGGTACTTTGTTCTGTAGGTGGCTTGGGGACTATCCAGTATGACACGCTAATTCTAAAAGAACAAATGTAATACTTGGATTTATATAGTTAACCTTTAAATTCCACCATCTGACAAAGTCAAGTCCTTCACGCCTTTTTCATATTCCTCCAAGTATATGTTACCTTGTTATGACTTTATTAGTTTTTGAGTATCTTTTAAGGCGGCTGTACATGTTTAATCTGTGTTCCCTGTAAATAAATACTAACAAGAGGAACCCAAGAAACAATGGGCAAAAAATATATAGAGAAATATTGCTTCAAAGAGGAAAAGATGTCAAAGCAGCACATGAAAAGATGCTAAACTGCCCTGGCTGAGTGGCTCAGTTGGAGCATTGTCTGGTACACTGAAAGGTCACGGGTTCAATCCCTGGTCAGGGCATACACTCAGGTTGAGGGTTC
Source organism: Miniopterus schreibersii (assembly GCF_964146895.1). Taxonomy (NCBI): domain Eukaryota; kingdom Metazoa; phylum Chordata; class Mammalia; order Chiroptera; family Miniopteridae; genus Miniopterus; species Miniopterus schreibersii. The sequence continues at coordinate 63,141,090 of NC_138101.1, read as the reverse complement.
GATTCCTCTTCAGGGTGTGTATGGGAGGCAACCAATCGAAGTTTCTCTTTCATATTGATGTTTTTCTCTCTCTAAAATCAGTAAAAACATATCCTCAGGTGAGGATTAAAAAAAAAAAAAAAGATGCTAAACATCATTAGTCACTAGGAAATGCAAATTAAAATGGCAACAAGATACCACTGCATACCTATTAGAATGGCTAAGACTGAAAAGATTGATGATAACCAGTCAGAAGGAATTGCAACTCTCTTACACAGCTGGTGGGAATGTAAAATGGTACAACCACTTGGGAAATGTTTGACATTTTCTTAAAAAGTAAATTTAAAAAACACATACCTTCCAAGATGATCCAATATCCTACTCCCAGCCATTTACCCAAGAGAAATGAAAGCATATGCCCATACAAACAATTGTACAAGAATATTCACAGCAACTGTACTTTGTTATAGATAAAACCTGGAAACAACCCAAATGTCCACTGACAGGTGAATGGATAAATTGTAGTATATCCATACAAGGAATACTACTCAGCAATAATGAACTATTGAGACACAAAAGATAGGTAAGTCTCAAAATAATTATGCTGAGGGGAAAAAGACAAGAGGGCAAAATTTATTTAAAATTTTATTTTAGATAAAATTCTAGAAAATGCAAACTAATCTATAGTGACAAAAGAGATCAGCGGTTTCCTGTGGATGAGGGGAATGGGGTAGATGGTACCAGAGAAAGGGTTTACAAAAAAGAGTACAAGGACATTTGTGGTGATACCTATGTTCATTATCTTTATTTTGGTGATAGTTTCGTGGGTATATATATATGTCAACTTGCCAAACTGTATACTTTAAGTATGTGCAATTTATTTTAAGTCAGTTATATTTCAATAAAGCTGTTAAAAACAATCCACTATGGTATGACCAGTAAGATAAGGAAAAGGCAACTGCTTTGTTCTGGACAGCACATTTCCATCTTTCAGGGTAAAACCAGGTATAGTGGTTCTCTGGGCAGTCCTAAGCACATTGCTGGCTTATATTGAGATGTCAGGCAACTGAAATGCTCATGTCTTTATCGCATGCCTGCTGTTAGGCCAGATTCTCTGAGTGCCTCTCTTTACATTTGTCCCTAACATATTTCAGATTATTTTACGCATGACTATTACTCTTATGAGGCTTCAGTATTAATATGCACTAGACCCTTGGTTTTTTTAAAATGTGTGTTCTGAGCGCTAGGGATACCCAAAGAACCTTCTGAGGCATCCTGAGTTGGAATGGGACTGGAGTTGGAGGGAAAGTGCTAAAGAAGCTGAGTGGGCCAGGCTTCAGCCTCCAACCCAGGCAGCTCCTTAGTTTTACAGACTTAAGGACTCCTGGAGAAGAAACAAAGTATGAAAATCATCTAAGTTTTATCCATAAGCCAAGCTCAGAGCCTGATCTTCTGAGTGAATTGTGATTAAATTCAAAATACCTCTCATTTCTTTCTGCACTATCTTATTTGGCATATAAACTTTTATTGTCACTTGAGTTTCTTGAGGTGGAAACATTAATTTCTGAGGAATAGCTGTTGATTTTACACACATACACACACAAAGTACATTTAAATATAATGTACTAAAGTGTACCATTTTCATTTATTTATTGATTTTAGAGAGGGGGGGCAGAGAGAGTGAGAGAAAGAGATAAACATGGATTCGTTGTCCCACTTATTTATGCATTCATTGGTTGATTCTTGCATGTGCTCTAACTAGAGATTGAAGCTGAAACCTTGGCATATCGGGACAACACACTAACCAACTAAGCTACCCGGCCAGGGCCCCATTTTTTAAAGGAATTGATTTTATATACATATTCACACATTAGCAATGGAAGTCTCTATTAACAAATCCTACGGGTATTACACACACACACAAAAGGGTTCTAAAGGCTAAGGGGGGAAATCATACAGCCACATGGAAAATTGCCCCCCAAATTCATGATCTCCTACCTTAGGCCCTTAACAAGGCCTTTTTTCTTCTCTTTGGTTATTTAGCTTCCCTCCTCAGTGATTCCAAACTTACCTACGTTTCTCTTGCCCAGCTCATTGTCATCACATAGCCCTCCTTCCTATTTTACTAAGAAAGTTGAAAACATTAACAATGGTCAATTTCCTGCCTCCTCCCACCTAAAATTTATCTTTATTTTTACTCATTCTAACCTTCTTCCCTCTAGTGTCAGACAGGCTTACCCCTTGCTCAAATCAAATACAGCTGACCCTTGAACATGGGTTTGAACTGCACAAGCCCACTTATACATCCACTTATTTTTTTCAGTAAATACCTATACTGTTTTCTATCCACTGTTAGGAGTCTGCAGATGCAGAGGGCCAACTGTATGCATTGATCTACACCATTTTATAAAGGGAACTTGAGCATCTGCAGGTTTGGGTATCTGTGGGATCTTGGGACCAATCCCACAAGGATAATGAGGAACAACTAAGTTTTGGGGGAGTCAAAAGTTACATGTGGCTTTTCAACTGCATGGGGAGGGGGTTTTGGTGCCCATAACCCCTGTGTTTTATTCAACAGTCAACTATACTCTATTTTTGACCTACAGTAACATCTTATGAAGAAACTGGTTCCATCCATTGTTCCCTCTGTTCTATATCTCATCTCTCATGACTCCCCTCTAGACTACACAGAGTCAAATCTCCCTCATTCTAAAAAAAATCCTCCTTTGACCCCAAGTTCCTCTAAGCCAGCAATTTTCAACCGCTGTGCTGCAAGAGGCACACTGGTGTGCGCAAGAATTTTTTAAACATGTAACACCTGACTATTTAGTCAGGGGCACTGATCTCGTTCCCTTAGATTGTCAAATAAAAAAATGGCAACAGCCAACACAATAACCATCAGTGTGAATGAATCAAAATTATACCTATATTCTTTTTGTCAGATCAGTAAAAATTATTTTTGGTGTGCCACAGAATTTCAGTGATTAGTTTATGTGTGCCATGAGATGACAAAGGTTGAAAACAGCTGTACTGCCATGTGATTGCAGAGCCTGAGTTGTGTTTATATTTATGATCTTGTTGGCACATGTAATAGTACTTTATCTTAGGCAAATGAGAACAGAAATAGACAATAAATGCTTCTTTCTGGCAAAGTGAAAGCCAAATGACACCAATGAAAGAATGAACAAAGGTCTCTTAAAGGTTCTAGTAGAGAAAACTGGTCATTATACATGTAACAGCATAGTATAGACATGCCAATTAAAAAAAAACCCTAAATTGTGGTAGGTAGCTTCATGAGGTAATTTACTTTGTAAAAAATAAAGCAGCAGGTATTAATTTTATTAGTTCACATTTTTCCATATTTAATATATACTTTAGTTTCAACTTAAATTTACCACCTATACTATGAGTCCTTAGTGTCACTAATTACTGCAACTATTTTAGGTCTTTCTCACAATCACATCTCACCTAGATTATTTTAATAGCATTCCAAGTGATCTTTTTGCCTCTAGTCTCCACACCAACACACTTTCATTACATCTTCCACATTGCTATCATAGTTATTTTTGTAATTAAAAATCTGATCAAGATTTTTTTATGCCAGTTCCCCTATTCCATACCCTTCTGAATAAAATCTGAGCTCATTAACATGGCATGTTAAGGCCCTCAGGATATCCAGCTTCATCTTTCAACAGTTTTGTCTTACTTATTTTTAAAAATATGTTTTTATTGATTTTAAAAAGAGACAGAGAGGTTGAGAAAAACATAGATAGGCTGCCTCCTGCATACCCCTCACCAGATATCAAGCCTGCAACACGGGCATGTGCCCTGCCTGGAAATTGAACCTGTGACCTCTTGGTGCATGGACTGACATTCAACCAACTGAGCCACACCGGCCAAGGCTGTTTTGTCTCATTTAATTTCTTCTTATTTTCTCTTCCTGCCACCAACACCCTCCACCCCTCCCCACACACACACACACACACACACACACACACACACACACACACACACACACTAACTTACTTACTTACTTACTTACTTACTTACCGGGTCAAGTTCTCTGGCTTTTGTTTCCTCTGCCTTAGAGCCTTCCTCCCTTTCCTTTTTTCCACCTACACCTCCTTTTTCTTCATTTGTTTGAAGGTAACTCTCTTCCACAGAGAAACTTTGTTATCACCCTTAGCTTACTCTGTGCATGCATTTATGTCATGGAACACACTATGACAATTGCCTGATCCTTAATTATTTCCCCAATTAGAAGACGTTCTTTTTTAAAAAAAAATTTTTATAAGAGTTTATTTGAGCCAAATTGACATTTGCCAGTTGTCAGGAAGCAAGAGTTCAAATGCTAACAAATGTTCTTAAAGGTGACATCTAGGCCTTTCATCTATATATCTTCAGTATCTAGCTCAGTGCCTGGTACACAATAGGCATTAAAAATCTTTTTAAATGAACATTTAGGAGAATGGGAGTGATTCTATCAACAGATCTCTATTACATTAACATTCTTCAGCCTAACCCTAAAAGACCTCTTCTTAGCCTAGTCAGACCTAAATATCGCTGACTGACACACTATGACAGTCTCTTGGTCTTGCCTCAGCCTGCATCAAAGGCAGTCCCATATTATAAAAGGATGTTTTTTAAAATTGTATTTGTAAGTAGGGAGGCTCTCTGGAAGGCAGAATGCACTATTATATGTGAACAATGTTGTGGTACTAGATTTCAAGCTGGCAAGTACAAAAAAAGGCAATTAAGTTATATGAAATTTAACTACAATGGTGGCAGCCTGAATCCCATTTTCTAGGGTAGGAAACCCTGTAATGCTTGAGTAAAGAGATTAACAAGAAAAAAAGGTTTCCTTCTCATTCCCAGTTCCAAGAACAGTTTAGGCTCGCCTTTGACATTTTCCTTTGCACTTCTGCACACCTCTCCATCGGGTCTCCAATGTCCTTGCCCTGCCTTTGGTCCCTAATTATACCCCTATCCAAGCCAGAGGTAAGCATTTAGCCCTACCACTAAAATGCTCCAAAGTAATCTTCCCCTTCTCTCCATTAGTGGGAATAGAAGGAAAAGAAGGAAAGCAAAGTTCACACAAATCTATGAATATCTAATTACATCTTAATTCTCATGTCTTTTTGTGTTTCTTTTTTGGAGGGGGAGGGGGGTGATCTACATTAATCATGGAGAGTTGAATTTCAAGTACTGTAGTACCCAGGGCTTTTTTTTTTTATGGGTCTTTTTGTAAGATGGGGAACCTGTATCATACTGTTCACTTACCAGGTATATATAGTAAAGCCCAATCTCATTATTATGTAATCATTAACTTTGAGATTTACTTTGCTTTGATGATGGGTATCTCTGAAATTGTCACACTTCAACACGCAATGAGCCAAATTCTTTAAGTTTTTGTTTGTTTTTTGTTTTTTTACATGTAGTGGAATGTTTTTTAGTAAGTTTCACTCTTTCAGTGTTATGTGCAATGAAAAAAAATCAACAGGTACTAAAACATCACCCGGCCTGTGTCGCTCAGTTGTTGAACGTCGACCCATGAACCTGGAAGTCATGGTTTGATACTCGGTCTGAGCACATGCCTGGGTTGCGGGCTCCGTCCCCATGGGGGCGTGCAGGAGGCAGCCCACCAATGATTCTCTCTCATCATTGATGTTTCTCTCTCTCTTTCCCTCTCCCTTCCTCTCTCTGAAATCAATAAAAACATATATTTTTTAAAAGCCTCACATAAGTGGCTTAATTAAATCACTTAGATACTATACAGATCTGATTCCTTAGAACCACAACATTCCCACAATCACTCCTAACTTAAAATTACTTAATAGAATTTTAAATTTATCATCACTACCTTACTAAAGAAATCCTGCATAGATATATTTAAACAATCAAATACAATATTGGTAAAATGATAATTTCTGGTCTAAATCATACCCTCTATTTACTTTAGATTTTTTGTATTGTTATTGAAGTATCATTATTGGTGAGGTAATTTTAATTTTGATTCCTTTTTTTCAGTTAAGTATTGATAAAGCTAATTCATATATTGGGACCCACAAAAAGGTGGCTGCCCCAGTGGCCTGGCCACATCACAAATCTAAGCGTAAGTCAGCCTGCACTTACAGGAAACACCTGTCAAGGAAACCTAACTTATATCAATCACAATCCTCCAACTCAGCTGTATGGGTAGCTGACCTTCCCTGCTAGCCTTACAAGGAAATTCCCAACCTTCTAGCCAATCATGCTGTCTCTGTGTTGCTGCTTCTAATGCTCTATACAACTCCCTCCTGCCCCAAATCCCTTAGGAACAGTGTTCCACTGATTGTGAGGCACTGTACTCCATAATCCATGGATTGTGTTCCCTTGAATAAAGGACATCAAACTTGTTACTAATTGCTTTAGTTTTGTCATTTGGCAGTATCTCACCCTCAAAATCCTTATCTAGATGATTTACCCCTGATTTTCAACCTACTTAATTTCACTTGAAATTAAAAATATATATATATCTGTAGAGTAGGCCAAAATCAATGTATTCTCCTATTTCAGGTTATAATTACGAACTTTAATTTTCAATGAAATACAATGCTATTTAAAATTAATTTTTAATCACTATGTTTCATTAAGCAAATATTATTGAAGAAAACACCTTTAAATTTAAGACTAATTGACAGCAAATGCTTATTATTATATTAAAACCAAATCTAAATTGCATTGTTGTTTGTACTGAAGGAAAAATCTCTTGCTGGCTATAAATGTTTCACATTTTACAAGGATGCTATATCTTATCTATCATCAGTAACCTGAAAAGTATCATGATGCTGAAAATATTTAGTAATATGTTTCCAGACTTTCACATTTAGGTTTTAATTAATTTTTTTAAAATTTACATTGAGATAATTCACATACCATAAATTCACTCTTTTTAAAGTCTACAATTCATTGAGTTTTAGTATATTAAGAGTTGTGTGACCACTACTATTATCTAATTTTAGAGTATGTCATCACCTCTCCCCAAAAGACCCCAAAGTCACTAGCAGTCATTCCCCATTCCACCTGCTTCTAGTCCCTAGCAACCAGTAATCTACTTTCTGTCTCTATGAATTTATCTACTTTAGTTATTTCATATAAATGAAATCATACAATATGTTGTCCTTTTGTGTCTGACTTTTTCCCTTTAGCAAAATATTTTCAAGCTTCAGGATACATGTTGTAGCCCTGGCTGGTGTGGTTCAGTTGGTTGAGTGTCGTCCTGTGGACCAAAAGGTCGCCAGTTCAATTCCTGGTCAGAGCACATGCCTAGGTTTCGGGCTCAATCCCCGGTCAGAGTGAGTATGGGAGGCAATGGATTGATATTTCTCTCTCCCATCGATGTTTCTCTCTCTCTCCCTACCCTCCCTTCCTCTCTAAACTCAATTTAAAAAAGTATATTTTAAAAAAGATATATGTTGTAGCATATATCAGTATTGTATTCCTTATTAATACTATTATATCATATGGATATACTATATTTTATATATCTGTTTATCAGCTGATGGACATTTCGGTTGTTTCCACTTTTGGCTATTATGAATAATGATACTTGAACACTCATGTATACAAGATTTTACACGAAAAACGTTCCAATGTATTTTTAGCTCAAACATTTGTTCATGGTTCATTATGTGCCAAAACCATCTTAAGGTCAAAATGATGTACTTAGCATGAGATAAAGTACAGTTTCCTAAATCACATGACTTGTCTTGATCATAAAAATGAGATTCTGAACAGGTAAGATATAGAAACTCATTTGATTTTCATGCAAACAGTATAAAATAACATTGGTTGACGAGGGTTCCTAATTACCTATTCCAAGCAGAATATGTAAACATGCATTCTGAATAAAAAATCTGGACCATAGTATTTACAATTTGATTAAATAAAATCACATATACTGCATTAGAGCCAGTATCCTTCCCAAGCTATAAAATTACGAGAAAGTTACCAAGATCTGAAAACACAGGTGCAATATTAATAAAAATATGTGTATGTACTAATCTACATTAACTATATTCATTCATATTTTAATTAAACCCTGTACTCAAACATGGCTTCACTGATGCATTCACATAATATGAAGACTTTGGTACCCCTTCATTATTTGGATTAATTTTTTCATTGCCACTTTAATACTAATTGTCTTGATCCTTTATATTTTTCTCATGTTTTATGCCAATTCATGCAAGAAAATCTGATCTACCATAATTAGAAAGTTTTTGAGATTTCAATATAATATTCATTAAGAAGGATGTGATGTTTTTAGGTCTTCTCTACATTTTGCCCTTGCATTAACATCTGAATGTAAATGTTTCTTTCAATATATAAAACCATCTTTTTAGCACACTGCAAACTACAACATAAAGAAAACATGATTATTTTCCTTTCTTTTCAGATGGAGACATTTCTACCACTGTAGATCAAATAGGTCAAGTGAATAAAGTCAGCTTCAACTTTATTTGAAAGTGGGCTCTCTGTAACACTAGATATGTGAACAGTATTTTAAAGTTTGCGCTAATCCTAGGCCACCTCCTTAAGAATCAAAATGCTTCCAGGCCATGTTCCTTTTAACTTTAACCTTAGCAAAATCTAGTAGAAATGTTAAATACTGGTATAAATACAAACAAAACCAATAAATTCACTTTAGTGCCAAGTGAAAATGAATTTAGAATTAGACAACCACTTTCTCCATTAAACATGGATAATCTAGAACTTCATATGTTAGGATTTATTTTTATGTCATCATTTCTTGTATATGATCTTTATAGTGGTCAATATAATAAATGTTTAATTTCAGATGTATGTTTGTAGGGTAGGGAAAGGCAAGAGTGGATTTCTTCATCTAAGCAAAATCCCTATTACAACAAAAATTTCTGTAAAACAAACTATTTTCCTGCCCCAATTGGTAGCCTACTTATTTAAAAGTGGTGCTGGATATAAGCAATACCGCTGGCAAAGGGAGAATTTAGAAAATTCCTTCTAGTCACTGGGTAGAATTTTACTTGGAATACTAAGGAATGCAAACAGGCAGCAAATGTATATTTGTTGTACCAATGAGAAAATTAATGTTGCTGATAGCTGACGGGTTAAAAAATAATCAGATAGCTTAGTGGTTAAAAGTGTGAGCTTTGAGGCCGGGCTGCCTAGGTTTAAGCCCTGGTTCTATTACTTAGTAATTCTATAAACTTGAGAGTTTAATCTGTATAACGGGGACTTGATGAGATAATGAGGACCTAGGATATAGTACTTCAAATAATAATTATTAACACTTATTTTTAAGAATTTTAAATATATAGTATTTCAATTTCTTTCATCTCTGGTTATTTTCATTTTGGATTTCTTCCACCACATCTTATTTGCATAGGTGTGTAATAAAGAAGGACAAGGTAAAACCTAAGTTATCCAGGATGCTTGGGAAATAAATCATTCTGAATAGGTAAATTTTCCATAGGGTAATTTTATAGGTATCCAAAAAAAAATCAACAAATGGGATAAACTATTTCCTAAACCTATTACACATGTCCACACCTTTTTAAAAAAAAAAAAAAAAATCTTTATTGATTTCAGAGAGAGGAAGGGAGAGGGAGAGAGAGAGCTAGAAACATCAATGATGAGAGTCATTGATTGGCTGTAGCCCGCAACCCGGGCATGTCGCCCTGACCGGGAATGGAACCCTGATCGCCTGGATCCTAGGTCGACGATTAACCACTGAGCCACGCCCAGCGGGGCGTCCACACCTTCTTAAGGAGAGTATACTGGTGGCAATTAAACTTTTTCTTGATGAATCACAGGAATAAGCCTACTTGACTCTACCTAAAATTTTTTTAACATGTAGTTCATGAATAGAAATCAGGGTGTGTGTGAACTCCATGTGAAAAAAATAAATTACATCTTTATTTTTACTAATCTCTAACTGAAAATTCATTATTTCCTTCAATTTTGAATGTAAGCAACAAATCTATGTCTGTGTCACCAATGAGAATCGCAGATACTTTATATCACAACTGTTGTAAGCTCTGGAAATATTTATGTTTATCATTTCAAAAACCTGGTCTTTCTACACCCATTACTTGGTGTTACTGTGTTAATAAAGCACATTTATTCCTACATCAAAAATGTTTTTCTTTAATATTTTGAGACTATTTCAAAATGTTTTCTTTTCTATGAATTTTATTTTATACACTTGAAAACATTATTCTGAGAAGAGTTCATGGCTTCACCAGACTGCCAAAATGGTTTGTGGCACCAAAGAAATATTTAAGAACTCTGACCTCAAATCTGTCCCAGTACACTGTGCTCTGTTAATTCAGAGCACTAACATGTTTCACTATACTTTCATACCAAAGATTGTTTAAATTGGGGTAATACAAATTGGCTTCTCAGAGGTAGTAATGTTTCCTACCACCCTTGAACCCAGGCTTCTAAAAGAACAAAACAGAGGGAGAAATGAATCATGTAAAATTAGATTCAGATGGCATTGAAAGTAGAAACATAAAACATCCTACTCTCCTACTTTCCAAATTAAGAGACAACATGAAATTCCATTCAATAAATACTCTGAAGTCAACTGCATGGGTTCAAATTCTACTTCTGCCATTTATTAGCTCTATGACCTTGGGATAGTAACAATCTCTCCTGCATCAGTTTTATTTGTAAAGGGGGTTAACAAGCACAGTATCTGGTACATAATGTGTCCCATAAATATTAGCTATATTATTATTCTTACAGATTTGTTTCACAGTATGGCCAGTTAATGTCTCACTGGTTAGTTTAATAACCTACATTTATACAGCACTATAGTTTACAATGCCCTTTCACATACATTATGACATCTGAACAACACAATAACCCTGTGAGAAAAGAGAGCTACTTTTGTGCCTAGTTTAGTGTTGAAGAAACTAAGTAACCATAGAATATCACACAAATGGGAATAGAGCCAGAAATCAAACCTAGATTTCTCCCTCCACTTCAACTGCCTAATCCTTGTTTCTGCTCTATTAGACTGGTTAAAAGAAAGAACAAAGGAAAGATTATTGGGTGGGGGTGGGGTTCCAGTAGGACAAGAGTGCTTTTCAGTGAGTTACTCCGACCAGAATAATCTGTATCACCTGGGAGTTTATTAGAAATGTAGAATCTCTGGCTTCAACCTGGCCTACTAAATCAAAACCCACATTTCCAACAAAATCCCTAGGTGATTCCCATAGAGACTCGTTTGAGAAGTACTGTTTCACTAATTGCTCTAATAACACTATTACGGCCTCTTGAACAGTATGTATTAGCTAGCTTATCAGACCTATGAAGTTTTTATTAGGTAATACTTTCTTGTAACAGGAAATAACTTGCTGCTTCCCTTTTTTTAAAGTATATTTTAAAAAACAAGTTTATATTCCCATTTAATTCTTAAAGATCTGCACTTTGTTAAGTGGGGTCATTAAGGAATGTTAGAAAACTTTCAGCCGGTCAATGTTTACCTTTAAATTCCTTTTAAAAATTGTCCTACTAACCTTTGCCTGAAGGAAACACTAGAAAGCAAAATCACCCTCTCCGTACTTCACATCCAGCAGATTAACACAGGCCAATCCTATACTAATATTTCTTCCCCTGGATCTTTCACTAAGCATTGAGTTTTATGACCCAAAACTTTGACTTCTTGAGTTTCGCGAGGCTGTGGCCCTAGGGGTGAAAACATAGTAACGGGAGGAAAAAGGTAGTAAGTCTATCCCCATACCTACACCTTGGAGGATGGTGGCGGTGGATTCCAGAGATCAGTACACAGCCCGCCTTTATCTATCCTCCACCCTATTCAATTCACAGTTGAGCTCGATTCCCGGGCTTGCTCTAATTCTGGGAACAGGTCTATGCTGTGGGTCCGCCCTTCTCAGTGTTGATCCTCTAGGCCTAGGGTCAGAAGTACCCTAGATTTTGGCTGGTGGGAGCGCCGACCAGCGGTCCGCTACGTTCTACTTTAAATGACCCTTCCCAGTCTGAGGGATGCCTCCGCCCAATGGTTAACCGGGCCGGACCCGCAGGAGAGTAAATCTCTCTCACCTGCTTCACTGGAAACTTCAAAAGCCCGGGTCAACCCGGGCTAAAAGTATCTAGTAATCAGTCTACAGCACCACCCACCGCACATTCCTGATTGGGCGCGTGAGAGGGATGTGTCGGCGCGCGCCTCTTACCAGTCCGGGGAATTCCATTTCCTCTCCCTCCCACCACCATAAGCATTCGGGGCGGTGCTTCCCCGACGGCGGCCCGCCCAGTTCCAGCCGGTGTCTCACTGATTCTCGCGAGAGCTCGTGGGTTTGGGGCGGGCCCATATCAGGAAGAGCGCACAAAACTGCCCTTAAGTCATTGCAGACCTACAGCTCCGGTAAGCCAGCCACGAGGTTATCGCGAGATCCGCCTCAATACCGAGTGAGAAAATTGGGGGACGCTGCTGGGAGGGGCGTGGGGCTCTACCGCGCAGCTGCCGTTTCCATTACCTTCCTCTATGGACTCCTTCCGGTTCTCGATGCTTCTCTGAGCCTAAGGGTTTCCGCCGCCCGTCTACCCTTCCCCCCCCCAGCCCATGACCCGCCTCCGGCCCCCGCCCTCCCGGTCCAACCTCCGATCTGTTTAGTAAGAAGGTGCTGTTTTGAAAAGAAGGAAAAGTGGGGAGCGCAGAAACTCGCTCCTGGACGCGGGAAGCAAACCGTCTCCCTGCACCCTTAGACTCGTCCCGTGCTCGCGACGGCGGCGTTGGCGGACTGATACGCGGCGGTGAAGAGGCAGGAGGAGGGGGAGGGGCGGAGCGTGGCAGCTGGCAGTAGTTCGGTCAGAGCGGACATCTTGTGGCTGTGTCGTGCGCGTGAGCCCCGTAGGGCCGGGGAGGCACCCAGCTTCCGCGCGGGGAGGAGGCCGAGGCCGCAGCTTGAGGGAGGCCCCGGCCCCTCAGTACGCGTGGGTGTGGACGGCTAGGGGAAGGGAAGGGAGGTCGGCCTACTGGCCGGCCGGGTAAGAGGGGAAACACAGGCCTTGGGTGGCTTGACTGTCTAAGCCTGTTGGGTGGGGTAGGGTGGGAAGGTTGGAGAAGCCGGGGCCTCCTGATTTAGGGGGAGGGGGAATGGGCGCGTCCTCGCGCCTAAGCCGGAGCCTCAGGGGCTGCATGGGCGCGTGGTGGCGGTGGCTGGGCGGGAGCGCGCGGGAGCGCGCTGGAAGGCGGAGTGTACGGTGGCGTCAGGGACGACACAGAATAGCTGGAGCTGCGGGGACAGCAACACACATCTAGCCTCCCTTCTTTATTTCCTCCTCTTCCCGGCCGCACCTTGAGTAGAAACCGAAAGAAGCCCGGCGTCTGTCCGGAGCCTCCTGACTCCCCCTCCCCCCCAGCCTTTCTTTGCCCTAGTGACGCCGGCATAGCGCCGACTAGGCCCCGGCTCCTCCTCTGCTGGGCTCCGGACCCTGCCCCGCACCCACCCCTTTCTCCTACGCCTCTTCCTCTCCCACCCGGGTCTCTTCCTTTCAAGAGGCCGGGAAGTCAAACTTGTAGCCACCCCTCCGCCCGTCACTCTCACCCCGTCTTCGGGCCGAAGCACGGCATAGAGGCTGTTGGTGGCTTTGCCACGCCACCCCACCCACCCCGGATCCCGGCCGTTTTAAGGGACCTGGATTCATCGGGGTCTCTTCGGGGCCTGTGCGAGTGCTGATCTGCTCCGTTTTTGCAAAAGGCGCCTGTGTCTGGCAGAGCCGGTGTGAGACGAAGAGACAATCCTTCCCTGCCGCCGGGATAATCAAGAGTTTTGGCCGGACCTTTGAGCACACACCGAGATAGTGAGGAGCCAGACGCAAAGCACAGACTATGGCGCTGAAACGGATTAATAAGGTAACCCATGGAGCTGAAGGGGATTGGGGTCGTGGGAGGAAAGGAAGACTCAGGCCCGGGGGAAGTGTGGGGATGGGGGACGTATAATTATGAAAATATCCTTCTTTGGATCATTTTTCTATTGGGGGATGGGGAACCCGGATATATTTTATGAAGAAATGAGGTTTAAAGCTAGTGAACAGAACACTTGTGGCAAGTGGGGTGTTATCTTGAGTATGTTTCAGTGAAATCGGTGCAAATTCGGGGTGAGGAAGAGTGATTGCAGGCTCCTCGGTTCTTCTAAAGGAAGTTAACCCCGTTTGGGGGTCAGAATTGAGAGACGCTCCCGCAGATGTCATGGGCTTCCTATTCTCAGGAAAACTTATTTTAATTGTAAGATCAAGTTTTAGGCTTTTTAGGGCGAAGAAAGGAAGCTCAGAGGGGAAAAGATCGCAGAAATCCGGCGGGTCCCGAACTTTATTAGGGGTTGAGGTAGAATTGTCTTGCCACCCGAAGAGGAGCAGTGAATGAGTCTAGTCAGAAACTCATCATCACTCTGGGCAGGTTTCACAAGAATAAGTGGTGTTGGGAGGAGATGGGCTGACACACTGTTGCCACTTCCTATGGTTCGGGCCCAAGCTTTTCACCCGAAGCTATTTATCGGAAGCACACCGGGAACTGATGTAAAAGCCTTCTGGAAGCTTGCTTTCTCTTTGGGGGGGGGGGGGGGGGGAAGGGGTGCGATGGCCGTAAGCTGAGGTTAGGTGTACCTATTTCTGCCTCAGTCCATTTAATAGCAACTTCTGGGAAGATTGTTTCGATTCTTAAAACGTGGTATATGATATTAACCTCTTGATCTCAGTTTTTAAAAAAAAGATATTTCTAGGCTCGGGGTGAGCGGAACCTCCACCTCCGGTGGTTTAGTCTCATTTTCTTGCTCTAACTTCTATCCCGCATTTTAAGATGGCGGCTGCTTTAACTGGTTCAGGCTTTTTCCGGCATCTCCTTTTGTAATAATATGAAATAATATTCTTTGTTAAATGTTAGCTTTTATATTAGGTCGTACACTGCACTAAGACCTCCTGCTCAATACTTCGCTGTATTCAAACTCTCAGACCGTATTTCCCCTTTTTGTAACTTGTGTATGTGTAGTGTGTTTGGTTCTTGCACAATCGAGGAGGGTGGAGTATTTACAGCTAACTTGAAAAAAATGTCGTGAAATAAATTCGGCC